>NW_027473743.1:0-65737 GCF_050947335.1 Megachile rotundata
CGAACATATTAAGCCATAATATGGCTAATAATATGAGTTAGATTGATAACAATAAGAGTAATATGTATAGTAATTGTCGTTCTATCGATCATATAAGCATAATATGGCTAATAATATGAGTTAGAGTGATAATACTAAGAGTAGTGAGTATAGTAATTCTCATTCTATCGATCATATAAGCATAATATGGCTAATAATATGAGTTAGATTGATAATAATAAGAGTAATAAGTATAGTAATTGTCGTTCTATCGATCATTTAAGCATAATATGGCTAATAATATGAGTTAGATTGATAATACTAAGAGTAGTGAGTATAGTAATTCTCGTTCTATCGATCATATAAGCATAATATGGCTAATAATATGAGTTAGATTGACAATACTAAGAGTAGTGAGTATAGTAATTCTCGTTCTATCGATCATATAAGCATAATATGGCTAACAATATGAGTTAGATTGATAACAATAAGAGTAATAAGTATAGTAATTGTCGTTCTATCGATCATATAAGCATAATATGGCTAATAATATGAGTTAGAGTGATAATACTAAGAGTAGTGAGTGTAGTAATTCTCATTCTATCGATCATATAAGCATAATATGGCTAATAATATGAGTTAGATTGATAATAATAAGAGGAATGAGTTTAGTGATTGTCGTTCTATCGATCAAATTTGCATAATATGGTTAATAATATGAGTTAGATTGACAATACTAAGAGTAGTGAGTATAGTAATTCTCGTTCTATCGATCATATAAGCATAATATGGCTAACAATATGAGTTAGATTGATAACAATAAGAGTAATAAGTATAGTAATTGTCGTTCTATCGATCATTTAAGCATAATATGGCTAATAATATGAGTTAGATTGATAATACTAAGAGTAGTGAGTATAGTAATTCTCGTTCTATCGTTCATATAAGCATAATATGGCTAATAATATGAGTTAGATTGACAATACTAAGAGTAGTGAGTATAGTAATTGTCGTTCTATCGATCATTTAAGCATAATATGGCTAATAATATGAGTTAGATTGATAATAGTAACAGTAATAAGTATAGTAATTGTCGATCTATCGATAATATAAGCATAATATGGCTAATAATATGAGTTAGATTGATAATACTAAGAGTAGTGAGTATAGTAATTCTCGTCCTATGGATCATATAAGCATAATATGGCTAATGATATGAGTTAGATTGATAACAATAAGAGTAATAAGTATAGTAATTGTCGTTCTATCGATCATATAAGCATAATATGGCTAATAATATGAGTTAGAGTGATAATACTAAGAGTAGTGAGTATAGTAATTCTCATTCTATCGATCATATAAGCATAATATGGCTAATAATATGAGTTAGATTGATAATAATAAGAGTAATGAGTTTAGTGATTGTCGTTCTATCGATCAAATTTGCATAATATGGTTAATAATATGAGTTAGATTGATAATACTAAGAGTAGTGAGTATAGTAATTCTCGTTCTATCGATCATATAAGCATAATATGGCTAACAATATGAGTTAGATTGATAACAATAAGAGTAATAAGTATAGTAATTGTCGTTCTATCGATCATTTAAGCATAATATGGCTAATAATATGAGTTAGATTGATAATACTAAGAGTAGTGAGTATAGTAATTCTCGTTCTATCGATCATATAAGCATAATATGGCTAATAATATGAGTTAGATTGACAATACTAAGAGTAGTGAGTATAGTAATTCTCGTTCTATCGATCATATAAGCATAATATGGCTAATAATATGAGTTAGATTGATAATAATAAGAGGAATGAGTTTAGTGATTGTCGTTCTATCGATCAAATTTGCATAATATGGTTAATAATATGAGTTAGATTGATAATACTAAGAGTAGTGAGTATAGTAATTCTCGTTCTATCGATCATATAAGCATAATATGGCTAACAATATGAGTTAGATTGATAACAATAAGAGTAATAAGTATAGTAATTGTCGTTCTATCGATCATTTAAGCATAATATGGCTAATAATATGAGTTAGATTGATAATACTAAGAGTAGTGAGTATAGTAATTCTCGTTCTATCGATCATATAAGCATAATATGGCTAATAATATGAGTTAGATTGACAATACTAAGAGTAGTGAGTATAGTAATTCTCGTTCTATCGATCATATAAGCATAATATGGCTAATAATATGAGTTAGATTGATAATAATAAGAGCAATGAGTATAGTAATTGTAGTTCTATCGATCATTTAAGCATAATATGGCTAATAATATGAGTTAGATTGATAAAAATAACAGTAATAAGTATAGTAATTGTCGTTCTATCGATATTATAAGCATAATATTGTTAATAATATGAGTTAGATTGATAATAATACGAGTAATAAGTATAGTAATTGTCGTTCTATCGATCATTTAAGCATAAAATGGCTAATAATATGAGTTAGATTGATAACAATAAAAGTAATAAGTATAGTAATTGTCGTTCTATCGATCAAATTTGCATAATATGGTTAATAATATGAGTTAGATTGATAACAGTCAGTGTAATAAATATAGTAGTTGTCGTTCTGTCGATCATATAAGCATAATACGTCTAATAATATGAGTTAGGCTGATAATAATAAGAGTAATAGGTATAGTAAATGTCGTGCTATCGATCAAATCTGCATAATATGGTTAATAATATGAGTTAGATTGATAATAGTGAGTGTAATAAGTATAGTAATTGTCGTTCTATCGATCATATAAGCATAATATGGCTAATAATATGAGTTAGATTGATAATAATAAGAGTAATAAGTATAGTAATTATCGTTCTATCGATCATTTAAGCATAATATGGCTAATAATATGAGTTAGATTGATAACAATAAAAGTAATAAGTATAGTAATTGTCGTTCTATCGATAATTTAAGCATAATATGGCTAATAATATGAGTTAGAGTGATAATACTAAGAGTAGTGAGTGTAGTAATTCTCATTCTATCGATCATATAAGCATAATATGGCTAATAATATGAGTTAGATTGATAATAATAAGAGTAATGAGTTTAGTAATTGTCGTTCTATCGATCAAATTTGCATAATATGGTTAATAATATGAGTTAGATTGATAACAGTGAGTGTAATAAGTATAGTAATTGTCGTCCTGTCAATCATATAAGCATAATAAGGCTAATAATATGTGTTAAATTAATAATAATAAGAGTAATAGGTACAGTAATTGTCGTTCTATCGATCATTTAAGCATAATATGGCTAATAATATGAGTTAGATTGATAATACTAAGAGTAGTAAGTATAGTAATTCTCGTTCTATCGATCATATCTGCATAATGTGGTTAATAATATGAGTTAGATTGATAATAGTAAGAGTAATGTGTATAGTAATTGTCGTTCTATCGATCATATAAGCATAATATGGCTAATAATATGAGTTATATTTATAATAATAAGAGTAATAAGTATAGTAATTGTCGTTCTATCGATCATATAAGCATAATATGGTTAATAATATGAGTTAGATTGATAATAATAAGAGTAATAAGTATAGTGATTGTCATTCTATCGATCATATAAGCATAATATGGCTAATAATATGAGTTAGATTCATAATAATAAGAGTGATAAGTATAGTAATTGTCGTTCTATCGATAATATAAGCATAATATGGCTAATAATATGAGTTAGATTGATAATACTAAGAGTAGTGAGTATAGTAATTCTCGTTCTATCGATCATATAAGCATAATATGGCTAATAATATGAGTTATATTTATAATAATAAGAGTAATAAGTATAGTAATTGTCGTTCTATCGATCATATAAGCATAATATGTCTAATAATATGAGTTAGATTGATAACAATAAGAGTAATGAGTATAGTAATTGTAGTTCTATCGATCATATCTGCATAATATGGTTAATAATATGAGTTAGATTGATAATAATAAGAGTAATAAATATAGTAGTTGTAGTTCTATTGCTCATATAAGCATAATATGGCTAATAATATGAGTTAGATTGATAATAATAAGAGTAATAAGTGTAGTAATTGTCGTTCTATCGATCATTTAAGCATAATATGGCTAATAATATGAGTTAGATTGATAATACTAAGAGTAGTGAGTATAGTAATTCTCGTTCTATCGATCATATAAGCATAATATGGCTAACAATATGAGTTAGATTGATGACAATAAGAGTAATAAGTATAGTAATTGTCGTTCTATCGATCATTTAAGCATAATATGACTAATAATATGAGTTAGATTGATAATACTAAGAGTAGTGAGTATAGTAATTCTCGTTCTATCGATCATATAAGCATAATATGGCTAATAATATGAGTTAGATTGACAATACTAAGAGTAGTGAGTATAGTAATTCTCGTTCTATCGATCATATAAGCATAATATGGCTAACAATATGAGTTAGATTGATAACAATAAGAGTAATAAGTATAGTAATTGTCATTCTATCGATCATATAAGCATAATATGGCTAATAATATGAGTTAGATTCATAATAATAAGAGTGATAAGTATAGTAATTGTCGTTCTATCGATAATATAAGCATAATATGGCTAATAATATGAGTTAGATTGATAATACTAAGAGTAGTGAGTATAGTAATTCTCGTTCTATCGATCATATAAACATAATATGGCTAATAATATGAGTTATATTTATAATAATAAGAGTAATAAGTATAGTAATTGTCGTTCTATCGATCATATAAGCATAATATGTCTAATAATATGAGTTAGATTGATAACAATAAGTGTAATGAGTATAGTAATTGTAGTTCTATCGAACATATCTGCATAATATGGTTAATAATATGAGTTAGATTGATAATAATAAGAGTAATAAGTATAGTAGTTGTAGTTCTATCGATCATTTAAGCATAATATGGCTAATAATATGAGTTAGATTGATAATACTAAGAGTAGTGAGTATAGTAATTCTCGTTCTATCGAACATATAAGCATAATATGGCTAATAATATGAGTTAGATTGATAACAATAAGAGTAATATGTATAGTAATTGTCGTTCTATCGATCATATAAGCATAATATGGCTAATAATATGAGTTAGAGTGATAATACTAAGAGTAGTGAGTATAGTAATTCTCGTTCTATCGATCATATAAACATAATATGTCTAATGATATGAGTTAGATTGATAACAATAAGAGTAATAAGTATAGTAATTGTCGTTCTATCGATCATATAAGCATAATATGGCTAATAATATGAGTTAGAGTGATAATACTAAGAGTAGTGAGTATAGTAATTCTCATTCTAACGATCATATAAGCATAATATGGCTAATAATATGAGTTAGATTGATAATAATAAGAATAATGAGTTTAGTGATTGTCGTTCTATCGATCAAATTTGCATAATATGGTTAATAATATGAGTTAGATTGATAACAGTGAGTGTAATAAGTATAGTAATTGTCGTCCTGTCAATCATATAAGCATAATATGGCTAATAATATGAGTTAAATTGATAATAATAGGAGTAATAGGTACAGTAATTGTCGTTCTATCGATCATTTAAGCATAATATGGCTAATAATATGAGTTAGATTGATAATACTAAGAGTAGTGAGTATAGTAATTCTCGTTCTATCGATCATATAAGCATAATATGGCTAATAATATGAGTTAGATTGACAATACTAAGAGTAGTGAGTATAGTAATTCTCGTTCTATCGATCATATAAGCATAATATGGCTAACAATATGAGTTAGATTGATAACAATAAGAGTAATAAGTATAGTAATTGTCGTTCTATCGATCATATAAGCATAATATGGCTAATAATATGAGTTAGATTGATAATACTAAGAGTAGTGAGTATAGTAATTCTCGTTCTATCGATCATATAAGCATAATATGGCTAAAAATATGAGTTAGATTGATAACAATAAGAGTAATAAGTATAGTAATTGTCGTTTTATCGATCATATAAGCATAATATGGCTAATAATATGAGTTAGAGTGATAATACTAAGAGTAGTGAGTATAGTAATTCCCATTCTATCGATCATATAAGCATAATATGGCTAATAATATGAGTTAGATTGATAATAATAAGAGCAATGAGTATAGTTATTGTCATTCTATCGATCATATAAGCATAGTATGGCTAATAATATGAGTTAGATTCATAATAATAAGAGTGATAAGTATAGTAATTCTCGTTCTATCGATAATATAAGCATAATATGGCTAATAATATGAGTTAGATTGATAATAATAAGAGTAATGAGTTTAGTGATTGTCGTTCTATCGATCAAATTTGCATAATATGGTTAATAATATGAGTTAGATTGATAACAGTGAGTGTAATAAGAATAGTAGTTGTCATTCTATCGATCATATAAGCATAATATGGCTAATAATATGAGTTAGATTCATAATAATAAGAGTGATAAGTATAGTAATTGTCGTTCTATCGATAATATAAGCATAATATGGCTAATAATATGAGTTAGATTGATAATAATAAGAGTAATAAGTGTAGTAATTGTCGTTCTATCGATCATTTAAGCATAATATGGCTAATAATATGAGTTAGATCGATAATACTAAGAGTAGTGAGTATAGTAATTCTCGTTCTATCGATCATATAAGCATAATATGGCTAATAATATGAGTTAGATTGACAATACTAAGAGTAGTGAGTATAGTAATTCTCGTTCTATCGATCATATAAGCATAATATGGCTAATAATATGAGTTAGATTGACAATACTAAGAGTAGTGAGTATAGTAATTCTCGTTCTATCGATCATATAAGCATAATATGGCTAACAATATGAGTTAGATTGATAACAATAAGAGTAATAAGTATAGTAATTGTCGTTCTATCGATCATATAAGCATAATACGTCTAATAATATGAGTTAGGCTGATAATAATAAGAGTAATAGGTATAGTAAATGTCGTGCTATCGATCATATCTGCATAATATGGTTAATAATATGAGTTAGATTGATAATAGTGAGTGTAATAAGTATAGTAATTGTCGTTCTATCGATCATATAAGCATAATATGGCTAATAATATGAGTTAGATTGATAATAATAAGAGTAATAAGTATAGTAGTTGTAGTTCTATTGCTCATATAAGCATAATATGGCTAATAATATGAGTTAGATTGATAATAATAAGAGTAATAAGTGTAGTAATTGTCGTTCTATCGATCATTTAAGCATAATATGGTTAATAATATGAGTTAGATTGATAATAATAAGAGTAATAAGTGTAGTAATTGTCGTTCTATCGATCATATAAGCATAATATGGCCAATAATATAGGTTAGATTGATAATAGGAAGTGTAATAAGTATAGTAAATGTCGTTCTATCGATCAGATAAGCATAATATGGGTAATAATATGAGTTAGGTTGATAACAATAAGAGTAATGAGTATAGTAATTGTAGTTCTATCGATCATACAAGCATAATATGGCTAATAATATGAGTTAGGTTCATAATAATAAGAGTAATAATGATATTAAATGTCGTGCTATCGATCATATCGGCATAATATGGTTAATAATATGAGTTACATTGATAATAATAAGAGTAATGAGTATAGTAATTCTCATTCTATCGATCACATAAGCATAATATGGCTAATAATATGAGTTAGATTGATAATAATAAGAGTAATGAGTTTAGTGATTGTCGTTCTATCGATCAAATTTGCATAATATGGTTAATAATATGAGTTAGATTGATAACAGTGAGTGTAATAAATATAGTAGTTGTCGTTCTGTCGATCATATAAGCATAATACGTCTAATAATATGAGTTAGGCTGATAATAATAAGAGTAATAGGTATAGTAAATGTCGTGCTATCGATCATATCTGCATAATATGGTTAATAATATGAGTTAGATTGATAATAGTGAGTGTAATAAGTATAGTAATTGTCGTTCTATCGATCATTTAAGCATAATATGGCTAATAATATGAGTTAGATTGATAATACTAAGAGTAGTAAGTATAGTAATTCTCGTTCTATCGATCATATCTGCATAATGTGGTTAATAATATGAGTTAGATTGATAATAGTAAGAGTAATGTGTATAGTAATTGTCGTTCTATCGATCATATAAGCATAATATGGCTAATAATATGAGTTATATTTATAATAATAAGAGTAATAAGTATAGTAATTGTCGTTCTATCGATCATATAAGCATAATATGGTTAATAATATGAGTTAGATTGATAATAATAAGAGTAATAAGTATAGTGATTGTCATTCTATCGATCATATAAGCATAATATGGCTAATAATATGAGTTAGATTCATAATAATAAGAGTGATAAGTATAGTAATTGTCGTTCTATCGATAATATTAGCATAATATGGCTAATAATATGAGTTAGATTGATAATACTAAGAGTAGTGAGTATAGTAATTCTCGTTCTATCGATCATATAAGCATAATATGGTTAATAATATGAGTTAGATTGATAATAATAAGAGTAATAAGTATAGTGATTGTCATTCTATCGATCATATAAGCATAATATGGCTAATAATATGAGTTAGATTCATAATAACAAGAGTGATAAGTATAGTAATTGTCGTTCTATCGATCATATAAGCATAATATGGCTAATAATATGAGTTAGATTGATAATACTAAGAGTAGTGAGTATAGTAATTCTCGTTCTATCGATCATATAAGCATAATATGGCTAAAAATATAAGTTAGATTGATAATACTAAGAGTAGTAAGTATAGTAATTCTCGTTCTATCGATCATATCTGCATAATGTGGTTAATAATATGAGTTAGATTGATAATAGTAAGAGTAATGTGTATAGTAATTGTCGTTCTATCGATCATATAAGCATAATATGGCTAATAATATGAGTTATATTTATAATAATAAGAGTAATAAGTATAGTAATTGTCGTTCTATCGATCATATAAGCATAATATGGTTAATAATATGAGTTAGATTGATAATAATAAGAGTAATAAGTATAGTGATTGTCATTCTATCGATCATATAAGCATAATATGGCTAATAATATGAGTTAGATTCATAATAATAAGAGTGATAAGTATAGTAATTGTCGTTCTATCGATAATATAAGCATAATATGGCTAATAATATGAGTTAGATTGATAATACTAAGAGTAGTGAGTATAGTAATTCTCGTTCTATCGATCATATAAGCATAATATGGCTAATAATATGAGTTATATTTATAATAATAAGAGTAATAAGTATAGTAATTGTCGTTCTATCGATCATATAAGCATAATATGTCTAATAATATGAGTTAGATTGATAACAATAAGAGTAATGTGTATAGTAATTGTAGTTCTATCGATCATATCTGCATAATATGGTTAATAATATGAGTTAGATTGATAATAATAAGAGTAATAAGTATAGTAGTTGTAGTTCTATTGCTCATATAAGCATAATATGGCTAATAATATGAGTTAGATTGATAATAATAAGAGTAATAAGTGTAGTAATTGTCGTTCTATCGATCATTTAAGCATAATATGGCTAATAATATGAGTTAGATTGATAATACTAAGAGTAGTGAGTATAGTAATTCTCGTTCTATCGAACATATAAGCATAATATGGCTAATAATATGAGTTAGATTGATAATAATAAGAGTAATAAGTATAGTAATTGTCGTTCTATCGATCATTTAAGCATAATATGGCTAATAATATGAGTTAGATCGATAATAGTAACAGTAATAAGTATAGTAATTGTCGATCTATCGATAATATAAGCATAATATGGCTAATAATATGAGTTAGATTGATAATACTAAGAGTAGTGAGTATAGTAATTCTCGTTCTATGGATCATATAAGCATAATATGGCTAATGATATGAGTTAGATTGATAACAATAAGAGTAATGAGTATAGTAATTGTAGTTCTATCGATCATATCTGCATAATATGGTTAATAATATGAGTTAGATTGATAATAATAAGAGTAATAAGTACAGTAGTTGTAGTTCTATTGCTCATATAAGCATAATATGGCTAATAATATGAGTTAGATTGATAATAATAAGAGTAATAAGTGTAGTAATTGTCGTTCTATCGATCATTTAAGCATAATATGGCTAATAATATGAGTTAGATTGATAATACTAAGAGTAGTGAGTATAGTAATTCTCGTTCTATCGAACATATAAGCATAATATGGCTAATAATATGAGTTAGATTGATAACAATAAGAGTAATATGTATAGTAATTGTCGTTCTATCGATCATATAAGCATAATATGGCTAATAATATGAGTTAGAGTGATAATACTAAGAGTAGTGAGTATAGTAATTCTCATTCTATCGATCATATAAGCATAATATGGCTAATAATATGAGTTAGATTGATAATAATAAGAGTAATAAGTATAGTAATTGTCGTTCTGTCGATCATTTAAGCATAATATGGCTAATAATATGAGTTAGATCGATAACAGTAACAGTAATAAGTATAGTAATTGTCGATCTATCGATAATATAAGCATAATATGGCTAATAATATGAGTTAGATTGATAATACTCAGAGTAGTGAGTATAGTAATTCTCGTTCTATGGATCATATAAGCATAATATGTCTAATGATATGAGTTAGATTGATAACAATAAGAGTAATAAGTATAGTAATTGTCGTTCTATCGATCATATAAGCATAATATGGCTAATAATATGAGTTAGATTGATAATACTAAGAGTAGTGAGTATAGTAATTCTCGTTCTATGGATCATATAAGCATAATATGGCTAATGATATGAGTTAGATTGATAACAATAAGAGTAATGAGTATAGTAATTGTAGTTCTATCGATCATATCTGCATAATATGGTTAATAATATGAGTTAGATTGATAACAATAAGAGTAATAAGTATAGTAATTGTCGTTCTATCGATCATATAAGCATAATATGGCTAATAATATGAGTTAGATTGATAATACTAAGAGTAGTGAGTATAGTAATTCTCGTTCTATCGATCATATAAGCATAATATGGCTAAAAATATGAGTTAGATTGATAATACTAAGAGTAGTAAGTATAGTAATTCTCGTTCTATCGATCATATCTGCATAATGTGGTTAATAATATGAGTTAGATTGATAATAGTAAGAGTAATGTGTATAGTAATTGTCGTTCTATCGATCATATAAGCATAATATGGCTAATAATATGAGTTATATTTATAATAATAAGAGTAATAAGTTTAGTAATTGTCGTTCTATCGATCATATAAGCATAATATGGTTAATAATATGAGTTAGATTGATAATAATAAGAGTAATAAGTATAGTAGTTGTAGTTCTATTGCTCATATAAGCATAATATGGCTAATAATATGAGTTAGATTGATAATAATAAGAGTAATAAGTGTAGTAATTGTCGTTCTATCGATCATTTAAGCATAATATGGCTAATAATATGAGTTAGCTTGATAATACTAAGAGTAGTGAGTATAGTAATTCTCGTTCTATCGAACATATAAGCATAATATGGCTAATAATATGAGTTATATTTATAATAATAAGAGTAATAAGTATAGTAATTGTCGTTCTATCGATCATATAAGCATAATATGTCTAATAATATGAGTTAGATTGATAACAATAAGAGTAATGTGTATAGTAATTGTAGTTCTATCGATCATATCTGCATAATATGGTTAATAATATGAGTTAGATTGATAATAATAAGAGTAATAAGTATAGTAGTTGTAGTTCTATTGCTCATATAAGCATAATATGGCTAATAATATGAGTTAGATTGATAATAATAAGAGTAATAAGTGTAGTAATTGTCGTTCTATCGATCATTTAAGCATAATATGGCTAATAATATGAGTTAGATTGATAATACTAAGAGTAGTGAGTATAGTAATTCTCGTTCTATCGAACATATAAGCATAATATGGCTAATAATATGAGTTAGATTGATAATAATAAGAGTAATAAGTATAGTAATTGTCGTTCTATCGATCATTTAAGCATAATATGGCTAATAATATGAGTTAGATCGATAATAGTAACAGTAATAAGTATAGTAATTGTCGATCTATCGATAATATAAGCATAATATGGCTAATAATATGAGTTAGATTGATAATACTAAGAGTAGTGAGTATAGTAATTCTCGTTCTATGGATCATATAAGCATAATATGGCTAATGATATGAGTTAGATTGATAACAATAGAGTAATGAGTATAGTAATTGTAGTTCTATCGATCATATCTGCATAATATGGTTAATAATATGAGTTAGATTGATAATAATAAGAGTAATAAGTACAGTAGTTGTAGTTCTATTGCTCATATAAGCATAATATGGCTAATAATATGAGTTAGATTGATAATAATAAGAGTAATAAGTGTAGTAATTGTCGTTCTATCGATCATTTAAGCATAATATGGCTAATAATATGAGTTAGATTGATAATACTAAGAGTAGTGAGTATAGTAATTCTCGTTCTATCGAACATATAAGCATAATATGGCTAATAATATGAGTTAGATTGATAACAATAGAGTAATATGTATAGTAATTGTCGTTCTATCGATCATATAAGCATAATATGGCTAATAATATGAGTTAGAGTGATAATACTAAGAGTAGTGAGTATAGTAATTCTCATTCTATCGATCATATAAGCATAATATGGCTAATAATATGAGTTAGATTGATAATAATAAGAGTAATAAGTATAGTAATTGTCGTTCTGTCGATCATTTAAGCATAATATGGCTAATAATATGAGTTAGATCGATAATAGTAACAGTAATAAGTATAGTAATTGTCGATCTATCGATAATATAAGCATAATATGGCTAATAATAGAGTTAGATTGATAATACTAAGAGTAGTGAGTATAGTAATTCTCGTTCTATGGATCATATAAGCATAATATGTCTAATGATATGAGTTAGATTGAAAACAATAAGAGTAATAAGTATAGTAATTGTCGTTCTATCGATCATATAAGCATAATATGGCTAATAATATGAGTTAGAGTGATAATACTAAGAGTAGTGAGTATAGTAATTCTCATTCTAACGATCATATAAGCATAATATGGCTAATAATATGAGTTAGATTGATAATAATAAGAATAATGAGTGTAGTGATTGTCGTTCTATCGATCAAATTTGCATAATATGGTTAATAATATGAGTAGATTGATAACAGTGAGTGTAATAGTATAGTAATTGTCGTCCTGTCAATCATATAAGCATAATATGGCTAATAATATGAGTTAAATTGATAATAATAAGAGTAATAGGTACAGTAATTGTCGTTCTATCGATCATTTAAGCATAATATGCTAATAATATGAGTTAGATTGATAATACTAAGAGTAGTGAGTATAGTAATTCTCGTTCTATCGATCATATAAGCATAATATGGCGTAATATATGAGTTAGATTGACAATACTAAGAGTAGTGAGTATAGTAATTCTCGTTCTATCGATCATATAAGCATAATATGGCTAACAATATGAGTTAGATTGATAACAATAAGAGTAATAAGTATAGTAATTGTCGTTCTATCGATCATATAAGCATAATATGGCTAATAATATGAGTTAGATTGATAATACTAAGAGTAGTGAGTATAGTAATTCTCGTTCTATCGATCATATAAGCATAATATGGCTAAAAATATGAGTTAGATTGATAACAATAGAGTAATAAGTATAGTAATTGTCGTTCTATCGATCATATAAGCATAATATGGCTAATAATATGAGTTAGAGTGATAATACTAAGAGTAGTGAGTATAGTAATTCTCATTCTATCGATCATATAAGCATAATATGGCTAAAAATATGAGTTAGATTGATAACAATAAGAGTAAAAAGTATAGTAATTGTCGTTCTATCGATCATATAAGCATAATATGGCTAATAATATGAGTTAGAGTGATAATACTAAGAGTAGTGAGTATAGTAATTCTCATTCTATCGATCATATAAGCATAATATGGCTAATAATATGAGTTAGATTGATAATAATAAGAGCAATGAGTACAGTAATTGTAGTTCTATCGATCATATAGGCATAATATGGCTAATAATAGGAGTTAGGTTCATAATAATAAGAGTAATAATGATATTAAATGTCGTGCTATCGATCATATCGGCATAATATGGTGTAATAATATGAGTTATATTTATAATAATAAGAGTAATAAGTATAGTAATTGTCGTTCTATCGATCATATAAGCATAATATGGTTAATAATATGAGTTAGATTGATAATAATAAGAGTAATAAGTATAGTGATTGTCATTCTATCGATCATATAAGCATAATATGGCTAATAATATGAGTTAGATTCATAATAATAAGAGTGATAAGTATAGTAATTGTCGTTCTATCGATATATTAGCATAATATGGCTAATAATATGAGTTAGATTGATAATACTAAGAGTAGTGAGTAGAGTAAATCTCGTTCTATCGATCATATAAGCATAATATGGCTAATAATATGAGTTATATTTATAATAATAAGAGTAATAAGTATAGTAATTGTCGTTCTATCGATCATATAAGCATAATATGTCTAATAATATGAGTTAGATTGATAACAATAAGAGTAATGAGTATAGTAATTGTAGTTCTATCGATCATATCTGCATAATATGGTTAATAATATGAGTTAGATTGATAATAATAAGAGTAATAAGTATAGTAGTTGTAGTTCTATCGATCATTTAAGCATAATATGGCTAATAATATGAGTTAGATTGATAAAAATAACAGTAATAAGTATAGTAATTGACGTTCTATCGATATTATAAGCATAATATTGTTAATAATATGAGTTAGATTGATAATAATACGAGTAATAAGTATAGTAATTGTCGTTCTATCGATCATTTAAGCATAATATGGCTAATAATATGAGTTAGGTTGATAATAATAAGACTAATATGTATAGTGATTGTCGTTCTATCGATCAAATTTGCATAATATGGTTAATAATATGAGTTAGATTGATAACAGTGAGTGTAATAAATATAGTAGTTGTCGTTCTGTCGATCATATAAGCATAATACGTCTAATAATATGAGTTAGGCTGATAATAATAAGAGTAATAGGTATAGTAAATGTCGCGCTATCGTTCATATCTGCATAATATGGTTAATAATATGAGTTAGATTGATTATAGTGAGTGTAATAAGTATAGTAATTGTCGTTCTATCGATCATATAAGCATAATATGGCTAATAATATGAGTTAGATTGATAATAATAAGAGTAATAAGTATAGTAATTATCGTTCTATCGATCATTTAAGCATAATATGGCTAATAATATGAGTTAGACTGATAACAATAAAAGTAATAAGTATAGTAATTGTCGTTCTATCGATCATATCTGCATAATATGGTTAATAATATGAGTTAGATTGATAATAATAAGAGTAATAAGTATAGCAGTTGTAGTTCTATTGCTCATATAAGCATAGTATGGCTAATAATATGAGTTAGATTGATAATAATAAGAGTAATAAGTGTAGTAATTGTCGTTCTATCGATCATTTAAGCATAATATGGCTAATAATATGAGTTAGATTGATAATAATAAGAGTAATAAGTATAGTAATTGTCATTCTATCGATCATATAAGCATAATATGGCTAATAATATGAGTTAGATTCATAATAATAAGAGTGATAAGTTAGTAATTGTCGTTCTATCGATAATATAAGCATAATATGGCTAATAATATGAGTTAGATTGATAATACTAAGAGTAGTGAGTATAGTAATTCTCGTTCTATCGATCATATAAACATAATATGGCTAATAATATGAGTTATATTTATAACAATAAGTGTAATGAGTATAGTAATTGTAGTTCTATCGATCATATAAGCATAATATGTCTAATAATATGAGTTAGATTGATAACAATAAGAGTAATGAGTATAGTAATTGTAGTTCTATCGATCATATCTGCATAATATGGTTAATAATATGAGTTAGATTGATAATAATAAGAGTAATAAGTATAGTAGTTGTAGTTCTATTGCTCATATAAGCATAATATGGCTAATAATATGAGTTATATTGATAATAATAAGAGTAATAAGTGTAGTAATTGTCGTTCTATCGATCATTTAAGCATAATATGGCTAATAATATGAGTTAGATTGATAATACTAAGAGTAGTGAGTATAGTAATTCTCGTTCTATCGAACATATAAGCATAACATGGCTAATAATATGAGTTAGATTGATACAATAAGAGTAATATGTATAGTAATTGTCGTTCTGTCGATCATATAAGCATAATATGGCAAATAATATGAGTTAGAGTGATAATACTAAGAGTAGTGAGTATAGTAATTCTCATTCTATCGATCATATAAGCATAATATGGCTAATAATATGAGTTAGATTGATAATAATAAGAGTAATAAGTATAGTAATTGTCGTTCTATCGATCATTTAAGCATAATATGGCTAATAATATGAGTTAGATTGATAATAGTAACAGTAATAAGTATAGTAATTGTCGATCTATCGATAATATAAGCATAATATGGCTAATAATATGCGTTAGAGTGATAATACTAAGAGTAGTGAGTATAGTAATTCTCATTCTATCGATCATATAAGCATAATATGGCTAATAATATGAGTTAGATTGATAATAATAAGAGTAATGAGTTTAGTGATTGTCGTTCTATCGATCAAATTTGCATAATATGGTTAATAATATGAGTTAGATTGATAATACTAAGAGTAGTGAGTATAGTAATTCTCGTTCTATCGATCATATAAGCATAATATGGCTAACAATATGAGTTAGATTGATAACAATAAGAGTAATAAGTATAGTAATTGTCGTTCTATCGATCATTTAAGCATAATATGGCTAATAATATGAGTTAGATTGATAATACTAAGAGTAGTGAGTATAGTAATTCTCGTTCTATCGATCATATAAGCATAATATGGCTAATAATATGAGTTAGATTGATAATAATAAGAGGAATGAGTTTAGTGATTGTCGTTCTATCGATCAAATTTGCATAATATGGTTAATAATATGAGTTAGATTGATAATACTAAGAGTAGTGAGTATAGTAATTCTCGTTCTATCGATCATATAAGCATAATATGGCTAACAATATGAGTTAGATTGATAACAATAAGAGTAATAAGTATAGTAATTGTCGTTCTATCGATCATTTAAGCATAATATGGCTAATAATATGAGTTAGATTGATAATACTAAGAGTAGTGAGTATAGTAATTCTCGTTCTATCGATCATATAAGCATAATATGGCTAATAATATGAGTTAGATTGACAATACTAAGAGTAGTGAGTATAGTAATTCTCGTTCTATCGATCATATAAGCATAATATGGCTAATAATATGAGTTAGATTGATAATAATAAGAGCAATGAGTATAGTAATTGTAGTTCTATCGATCATTTAAGCATAATATGGCTAATAATATGAGTTAGATTGATAAAAATAACAGTAATAAGTATAGTAATTGTCGTTCTATCGATATTATAAGCATAATATTGTTAATAATATGAGTTAGATTGATAATAATACGAGTAATAAGTATAGTAATTGTCGTTCTATCGATCATTTAAGCATAATATGGCTAATAATATGAGTTAGGTTGATAATAATAAGACTAATATGTATAGTGATTGTCGTTCTATCGATCAAATTTGCATAATATGGTTAATAATATGAGTTAGATTGATAACAGTCAGTGTAATAAATATAGTAGTTGTCGTTCTGTCGATCATATAAGCATAATACGTCTAATAATATGAGTTAGGCTGATAATAATAAGAGTAATAGGTATAGTAAATGTCGTGCTATCGATCATATCTGCATAATATGGTCAATAATATGAGTTAGATTGATAATAGTGAGTGTAATAAGTATAGTAATTGTCGTTCTATCGATCATATAAGCATAATATGTCTAATAATATGAGTTAGATTGATAACAATAAGAGTAATGAGTATAGTAATTGTAGTTCTATCGATCATATCTGCATAATATGGTTAATAATATGAGTTAGATTGATAATAATAAGAGTAATAAGTATAGTAGTTGTAGTTCTATCGATCATTTAAGCATAATATGGCTAATAATATGAGTTAGATTGATAAAAATAACAGTAATAAGTATAGTAATTGACGTTCTATCGATATTATAAGCATAATATTTTTAATAATATGAGTTAGATTGATAATAATACGAGTAATAAGTATAGTAATTGTCGTTCTATCGATCATTTAAGCATAATATGGCTAATAATATGAGTTAGGTTGATAATAATAAGACTAATATGTATAGTGATTGTCGTTCTATCGATCAAATTTGCATAATATGGTTAATAATATGAGTTAGATTGATAACAGTGAGTGTAATAAATATAGTAGTTGTCGTTCTGTCGATCATATAAGCATAATACGTCTAATAATATGAGTTAGGCTGATAATAATAAGAGTAATAGGTATAGTAAATGTCGCGCTATCGTTCATATCTGCATAATATGGTTAATAATATGAGTTAGATTGATTATAGTGAGTGTAATAAGTATAGTAATTGTCGTTCTATCGATCATATAAGCATAATATGGCTAATAATATGAGTTAGATTGATAATAATAAGAGTAATAAGTATAGTAATTATCGTTCTATCGATCATTTAAGCATAATATGGCTAATAATATGAGTTAGACTGATAACAATAAAAGTAATAAGTATAGTAATTGTCGTTCTATCGATCATATCTGCATAATATGGTTAATAATATGAGTTAGATTGATAATAATAAGAGTAATAAGTATAGTAGTTGTAGTTCTATTGCTCATATAAGCATAGTATGGCTAATAATATGAGTTAGATTGATAATAATAAGAGTAATAAGTGTAGTAATTGTCGTTCTATCGATCATTTAAGCATAATATGGCTAATAATATGAGTTAGATTGATAATAATAAGAGTAATAAGTATAGTAATTGTCATTCTATCGATCATATAAGCATAATATGGCTAATAATATGAGTTAGATTCATAATAATAAGAGTGATAAGTATAGTAATTGTCGTTCTATCGATAATATAAGCATAATATGGCTAATAATATGAGTTAGATTGATAATACTAAGAGTAGTGAGTATAGTAATTCTCGTTCTATCGATCATATAAACATAATATGGCTAATAATATGAGTTATATTTATAACAATAAGTGTAATGAGTATAGTAATTGTAGTTCTATCGATCATATAAGCATAATATGTCTAATAATATGAGTTAGATTGATAACAATAAGAGTAATGAGTATAGTAATTGTAGTTCTATCGATCATATCTGCATAATATGGTTAATAATATGAGTTAGATTGATAATAATAAGAGTAATAAGTATAGTAATTGTCGTTCTATCGATCATTTAAGCATAATATGGCTAATAATATGAGTTAGATTGATAATAGTAACAGTAATAAGTATAGTAATTGTCGATCTATCGATAATATAAGCATAATATGGCTAATAATATGCGTTAGAGTGATAATACTAAGAGTAGTGAGTATAGTAATTCTCATTCTATCGATCATATAAGCATAATATGGCTAATAATATGAGTTAGATTGATAATAATAAGAGTAATGAGTTTAGTGATTGTCGTTCTATCGATCAAATTTGCATAATATGGTTAATAATATGAGTTAGATTGATAATACTAAGAGTAGTGAGTATAGTAATTCTCGTTCTATCGATCATATAAGCATAATATGGCTAACAATATGAGTTAGATTGATAACAATAAGAGTAATAAGTATAGTAATTGTCGTTCTATCGATCATTTAAGCATAATATGGCTAATAATATGAGTTAGATTGATAATACTAAGAGTAGTGAGTATAGTAATTCTCGTTCTATCGATCATATAAGCATAATATGGCTAATAATATGAGTTAGATTGACAATACTAAGAGTAGTGAGTATAGTAATTCTCGTTCTATCGATCATATAAGCATAATATGGCTAACAATAAGAGTTAGATTGATAACAATAAGAGTAATAAGTATAGTATTTGTCGTTCTATCGATCATATAAGCATAATATGGCTAATAATATGAGTTAGAGTGATAATACTAAGAGTAGTGAGTGTAGTAATTCTCATTCTATCGATCATATAAGCATAATATGGCTAAAAATATGAGTTAGATTGATAACAATAAGAGTAATAAGTATAGTAATTGTCGTTCTATCGATCATATAAGCATAATATGGCTAATAATATGAGTTAGAGTGATAATACTAAGAGTAGTGAGTATAGTAATTCTCATTCTATCGATCATATAAGCATAATATGGCTAATAATATGAGTTAGATTCATAATAATAAGAGTGATAAGTACAGTAATTGTCGTTCTATCGATAATATAAGCATAATATGGCTAATAATATGAGTTAGATTGATAATACTAAGAGTAGTGAGTATAGTAATTCTCGTTCTATCGATCATATAAGCATAATAAGGCTAATAATATGAGTTATATTTATAATAATAAGAGTAATAAGTATAGTAATTGTCGTTCTGTCGATCATATAAGCATAATATGTCTAATAATATGAGTTAGATTGATAACAATAAGAGTAATGAGTATAGTAATTGTAGTTCTATCGATCATATAAGCATAATATGGCTAATAATATGAGTTAGATTGATAATACTAAGAGTAGTGAGTATAGTAATTCTCGTTCTATCGATCATATAAGCATAATATGGCTAAAAATATGAGTTAGATTGATAACAATAAGAGTAAAAAGTATAGTAATTGTCGTTCTATCGATCATATAAGCATAATATGGCTAATAATATGAGTTAGAGTGATAATACTAAGAGTAGTGAGTATAGTAATTCTCATTCTATCGATCATATAAGCATAATATGGCTAATAATATGAGTTAGATTGATAATAATAAGAGCAATGAGTACAGTAATTGTAGTTCTATCGATCATATAGGCATAATATGGCTAATAATATGAGTTAGGTTCATAATAATAAGAGTAATAATGATATTAAATGTCGTGCTATCGATCATATCGGCATAATATGGTTAATAATATGAGTTATATTTATAATAATAAGAGTAATAAGTATAGTAATTGTCGTTCTATCGATCATATAAGCATAATATGGTTAATAATATGAGTTAGATTGATAATAATAAGAGTAATAAGCATAGTGATTGTCATTCTATCGATCATATAAGCATAATATGGCTAATAATATGAGTTAGATTCATAATAATAAGAGTGATAAGTATAGTAATTGTCGTTCTATCGATAATATTAGCATAATATGGCTAATAATATGAGTTAGATTGATAATACTAAGAGTAGTGAGTATAGTAAATCTCGTTCTATCGATCATATAAGCATAATATGGCTAATAATATGAGTTATATTTATAATAATAAGAGTAATAAGTATAGTAATTGTCGTTCTATCGATCATATAAGCATAATATGTCTAATAATATGAGTTAGATTGATAACAATAAGAGTAATGAGTATAGTAATTGTAGTTCTATCGATCAAATTTGCATAATATGGTTAATAATATGAGTTAGATTGATAACAGTGAGTGTAATAAATATAGTAGTTGTCGTTCTGTCGATCATATAAGCATAATACGTCTAATAATATGAGTTAGGCTGATAATAATAAGAGTAATAGGTATAGTAAATGTCGCGCTATCGTTCATATCTGCATAATATGGTTAATAATATGAGTTAGATTGATTATAGTGAGTGTAATAAGTATAGTAATTGTCGTTTTATCGATCATATAAGCATAATATGGCTAATAATATGAGTTAGATTGATAATAATAAGAGTAATAAGTATAGTAATTATCGTTCTATCGATCATTTAAGCATAATATGGCTAATAATATGAGTTAGACTGATAACAATAAAAGTAATAAGTATAGTAATTGTCGTTCTATCGATCATATCTGCATAATATGGTTAATAATATGAGTTAGATTGATAATAATAAGAGTAATAAGTATAGTAGTTGTAGTTCTATTGCTCATATAAGCATAGTATGGCTAATAATATGAGTTAGATTCATAATAATAAGAGTGATAAGTATAGTAATTGTCGTTCTATCGATAATATAAGCATAATATGGCTAATAATATGAGTTAGATTGATAATACTAAGAGTAGTGAGTATAGTAATTCTCGTTCTATCGATCATATAAACATAATATGGCTAATAATATGAGTTATATTTATAACAATAAGTGTAGTGAGTATAGTAATTGTAGTTCTATCGATCATATAAGCATAATATGTCTAATAATATGAGTTAGATTGATAACAATAAGAGTAATGAGTATAGTAATTGTAGTTCTATCGATCATATCTGCATAATATGGTTAATAATATGAGTTAGATTGATAATAATAAGAGTAATAAGTATAGTAGTTGTAGTTCTATTGCTCATATAAGCATAATATGGCTAATAATATGAGTTATATTGATAATAATAAGAGTAATAAGTGTAGTAATTGTCGTTCTATCGATCATTTAAGCATAATATGGCTAATAATATGAGTTAGATTGATAATACTAAGAGTAGTGAGTATAGTAATTCTCGTTCTATCGAACATATAAGCATAATATGGCTAATAATATGAGTTAGATTGATAACAATAAGAGTAATATGTATAGTAATTGTCGTTCTGTCGATCATATAAGCATAATATGGCAAATAATATGAGTTAGAGTGATAATACTAAGAGTAGTGAGTATAGTAATTCTCATTCTATCGATCATATAAGCATAATATGGCTAATAATATGAGTTAGATTGATAATAATAAGAGTAATAAGTATAGTAATTGTCGTTCTATCGATCATTTAAGCATGATATGGCTAATAATATGAGTTAGATTGATAATAGTAACAGTAATAAGTATAGTAATTGTCGATCTATCGATAATATATGCATAATATGGCTAATAATATGCGTTAGAGTGATAATACTAAGAGTAGTGAGTATAGTAATTCTCATTCTATCGATCATATAAGCATAATATGGCTAATAATATGAGTTAGATTGATAATAATAAGAGTAATGAGTTTAGTGATTGTCGTTCTATCGATCAAATTTGCATAATATGGTTAATAATATGAGTTAGATTGATAATACTAAGAGTAGTGAGTATAGTAATTCTCGTTCTATCGATCATATAAGCATAATATGGCTAACAATATGAGTTAGATTGATAACAATAAGAGTAATAAGTATAGTAATTGTCGTTCTATCGATCATTTAAGCATAATATGGCTAATAATATGAGTTAGATTGATAATACTAAGAGTAGTGAGTATAGTAATTCTCGTTCTATCGATCATATAAGCATAATATGGCTAATAATATGAGTTAGATTGACAATACTAAGAGTAGTGAGTATAGTAATTCTCGTTCTATCGATCATATAAGCATAATATGGCTAACAATAAGAGTTAGATTGATAACAATAAGAGTAATAAGTATAGTAATTGTCGTTCTATCGATCATATAAGCATAATATGGCTAATAATATGAGTTAGAGTGATAATACTAAGAGTAGTGAGTGTAGTAATTCTCATTCTATCGATCATATAAGCATAATATGGCTAATAATATGAGTTAGATTGATAATAATAAGAGGAATGAGTTTAGTGATTGTCGTTCTATCGATCAAATTTGCATAATATGGTTAATAATATGAGTTAGATTGATAATACTAAGAGTAGTGAGTATAGTAATTCTCGTTCTATCGATCATATAAGCATAATATGGCTAACAATATGAGTTAGATTGATAACAATAAGAGTAATAAGTATAGTAATTGTCGTTCTATCGATCATTTAAGCATAATATGGCTAATAATATGAGTTAGATTGATAATACTAAGAGTAGTGAGTATAGTAATTCTCGTTCTATCGATCATATAAGCATAATATGGCTAATAATATGAGTTAGATTGACAATACTAAGAGTAGTGAGTATAGTAATTCTCGTTCTATCGATCATATAAGCATAATATGGCTAATAATATGAGTTAGATTGATAATAATAAGAGCAATGAGTATAGTAATTGTAGTTCTATCGATCATTTAAGCATAATATGGCTAATAGTATGAGTTAGATTGATAAAAATAACAGTAATAAGTATAGTAATTGTCGTTCTATCGATATTATAAGCATAATATTGTTAATAATATGAGTTAGATTGATAATAATACGAGTAATAAGTATAGTAATTGTCGTTCTATCGATCATTTAAGCATAATATGGCTAATAATATGAGTTAGGTTGATAATAATAAGACTAATATGTATAGTGATTGTCGTTCTATCGATCAAATTTGCATAATATGGTTAATAATATGAGTTAGATTGATAACAGTCAGTGTAATAAATATAGTAGTTGTCGTTCTGTCGATCATATAAGCATAATACGTCTAATAATATGAGTTAGGCTGATAATAATAAGAGTAATAGGTATAGTAAATGTCGTGCTATCGATCATATCTGCATAATATGGTTAATAATATGAGTTAGATTGATAATAGTGAGTGTAATAAGTATAGTAATTGTCGTTCTATCGATCATATAAGCATAATATGTCTAATAATATGAGTTAGATTGATAACAATAAGAGTAATGAGTATAGTAATTGTAGTTCTATCGATCATATCTGCATAATATGGTTAATAATATGAGTTAGATTGATAATAATAAGAGTAATAAGTATAGTAGTTGTAGTTCTATCGATCATTTAAGCATAATATGGCTAATAATATGAGTTAGATTGATAAAAATAACAGTAATAAGTATAGTAATTGACGTTCTATCGTTATTATAAGCATAATATTGTTAATAATATGAGTTAGATTGATAATAATACGAGTAATAAGTATAGTAATTGTCGTTCTATCGATCATTTAAGCATAATATGGCTAATAATATGAGTTAGGTTGATAATAATAAGACTAATATGTATAGTGATTGTCGTTCTATCGATCAAATTTGCATAATATGGTTAATAATATGAGTTAGATTGATAACAGTGAGTGTAATAAATATAGTAGTTGTCGTTCTGTCGATCATATAAGCATAATACGTCTAATAATATGAGTTAGGCTGATAATAATAAGAGTAATAGGTATAGTAAATGTCGCGCTATCGTTCATATCTGCATAATATGGTTAATAATATGAGTTAGATTGATTATAGTGAGTGTAATAAGTATAGTAATTGTCGTTCTATCGATCATATAAGCATAATATGGCTAATAATATGAGTTAGATTGATAATAATAAGAGTAATAAGTATAGTAATTATCGTTCTATCGATCATTTAAGCATAATATGGCTAATAATATGAGTTAGACTGATAACAATAAAAGTAATAAGTATAGTAATTGTCGTTCTATCGATCATATCTGCATAATATGGTTAATAATATGAGTTAGATTGATAATAATAAGAGTAATAAGTATAGTAGTTGTAGTTCTATTGCTCATATAAGCATAGTATGGCTAATAATATGAGTTAGATTGATAATAATAAGAGTAATAAGTGTAGTAATTGTCGTTCTATCGATCATTTAAGCATAATATGGCTAATAATATGAGTTAGATTGATAATAATAAGAGTAATAAGTATAGTAATTGTCATTCTATCGATCATATAAGCATAATATGGCTAATAATATGAGTTAGATTCATAATAATAAGAGTGATAAGTATAGTAATTGTCGTTCTATCGATAATATAAGCATAATATGGCTAATAATATGAGTTAGATTGATAATACTAAGAGTAGTGAGTATAGTAATTCTCGTTCTATCGATCATATAAACATAATATGGCTAATAATATGAGTTATATTTATAACAATAAGTGTAATGAGTATAGTAATTGTAGTTCTATCGATCATATAAGCATAATATGTCTAATAATATGAGTTAGATTGATAACAATAAGAGTAATGAGTATAGTAATTGTAGTTCTATCGATCATATCTGCATAATATGGTTAATAATATGAGTTAGATTGATAATAATAAGAGTAATAAGTATAGTAATTGTCGTTCTATCGATCATTTAAGCATAATATGGCTAATAATATGAGTTAGATTGATAATAGTAACAGTAATAAGTATAGTAATTGTCGATCTATCGATAATATAAGCATAATATGGCTAATAATATGAGTTAGATTGACAATACTAAGAGTAGTGAGTATAGTAATTCTCGTTCTATCGATCATATAAGCATAATATGGCTAACAATAAGAGTTAGATTGATAACAATAAGAGTAATAAGTATAGTATTTGTCGTTCTATCGATCATATAAGCATAATATAGCTAATAATATGAGTTAGATTGATAATACTAAGAGTAGTGAGTATAGTAATTCTCGTTCTATCGATCATATAAGCATAATATGGCTAACAATATGAGTTAGATTGATAACAATAAGAGTAATAAGTATAGTAATTGTCGTTCTATCGATCATTTAAGCATAATATGGCTAATAATATGAGTTAGATTGATAATACTAAGAGTAGTGAGTATAGTAATTCTCGTTCTATCGATCATATAAGCATAATATGGCTAATAATATGAGTTAGATTGACAATACTAAGAGTAGTGAGTATAGTAATTCTCGTTCTATCGATCATATAAGCATAATATGGCTAACAATAAGAGTTAGATTGATAACAATAAGAGTAATAAGTATAGTATTTGTCGTTCTATCGATCATATAAGCATAATATGGCTAATAATATGAGTTAGAGTGATAATACTAAGAGTAGTGAGTGTAGTAATTCTCATTCTATCGATCATATAAGCATAATATAGCTAATAATATGAGTTAGATTGATAATAATAAGAGGAATGAGTTTAGTGATTGTCGTTCTATCGATCAAATTTGCATAATATGGTTAATAATATGAGTTAGATTGATAATACTAAGAGTAGTGAGTATAGTAATTCTCGTTCTATCGATCATATAAGCATAATATGGCTAACAATATGAGTTAGATTGATAACAATAAGAGTAATAAGTATAGTAATTGTCGTTCTATCGATCATTTAAGCATAATATGGCTAATAATATGAGTTAGATTGATAATACTAAGAGTAGTGAGTATAGTAATTCTCGTTCTATCGATCATATAAGCATAATATGGCTAATAATATGAGTTAGATTGACAATACTAAGAGTAGTGAGTATAGTAATTCTCGTTCTATCGATCATATAAGCATAATATGGCTAATAATATGAGTTAGATTGATAATAATAAGAGCAATGAGTATAGTAATTGTAGTTCTATCGATCATTTAAGCATAATATGGCTAATAATATGAGTTAGATTGATAAAAATAACAGTAATAAGTATAGTAATTGTCGTTCTATCGATATTATAAGCATAATATTGTTAATAATATGAGTTAGATTGATAATAATACGAGTAATAAGTATAGTAATTGTCGTTCTATCGATCATTTAAGCATAATATGGCTAATAATATGAGTTAGGTTGATAATAATAAGACTAATATGTATAGTGATTGTCGTTCTATCGATCAAATTTGCATAATATGGTTAATAATATGAGTTAGATTGATAACAGTCAGTGTAATAAATATAGTAGTTGTCGTTCTGTCGATCATATAAGCATAATACGTCTAATAATATGAGTTAGGCTGATAATAATAAGAGTAATAGGTATAGTAAATGTCGTGCTATCGATCATATCTGCATAATATGGTTAATAATATGAGTTAGATTGATAATAGTGAGTGTAATAAGTATAAGTAATTGTCGTTCTATCGATCATATAAGCATAATATGGCTAATAATATGAGTTAGATTGATAATAATAAGAGTAATAAGTATAGTAATTCTCGTTCTATCGAACATATAAGCATAATATGGCTAATAATATGAGTTAGATTGATAACAATAAGAGTAATATGTATAGTAATTGTCGTTCTATCGATCATATAAGCATAATATGGCTAATAATATGAGTTAGAGTGATAATACTAAGAGTAGTGAGTATAGTAATTCTCATTCTATCGATCATATAAGCATAATATGGCTAATAATATGAGTTAGATTGATAATAATAAGAGTAATAAGTATAGTAATTGTCGTTCTATCGATCATTTAAGCATAATATGGCTAATAATATGAGTTAGATTGATAATAGTAACAGTAATAAGTATAGTAATTGTCGATCTATCGATAATATAAGCATAATATGGCTAATAATATGAGTTAGAGTGATAATACTAAGAGTAGTGAGTATAGTAATTCTCATTCTATCGATCATATGAGCATAATATGGCTAATAATATGAGTTAGATTGATAATAATAAGAGTAATGAGTTTAGTGATTGTCGTTCTATCGATCAAATTTGCATAATATGGTTAATAATATGAGTTAGATTGATAATACTAAGAGTAGTGAGTATAGTAATTCTCGTTCTATCGATCATATAAGCATAATATGGCTAACAATATGAGTTAGATTGATAACAATAAGAGTAATAAGTATAGTAATTGTCGTTCTATCGATCATTTAAGCATAATATGGCTAATAATATGAGTTAGATTGATAATACTAAGAGTAGTGAGTATAGTAATTCTCGTTCTATCGATCATATAAGCATAATATGGCTAATAATATGAGTTAGATTGACAATACTAAGAGTAGTGAGTATAGTAATTCTCGTTCTATCGATCATATAAGCATAATATGGCTAACAATATGAGTTAGATTGATAACAATAAGAGTAATAAGTATAGTAATTGTCGTTCTATCGATCATATAAGCATAATATGGCTAATAATATGAGTTAGAGTGATAATACTAAGAGTAGTGAGTGTAGTAATTCTCATTCTATCGATCATATAAGCATAATATGGCTAATAATATGAGTTAGATTGATAATAATAAGAGGAAGGAGTTTAGTGATTGTCGTTCTATCGATCAAATTTGCATAATATGGTTAATAATATGAGTTAGATTGATAATACTAAGAGTAGTGAGTATAGTAATTCTCGTTCTATCGATCATATAAGCATAATATGGCTAACAATATGAGTTAGATTGATAACAATAAGAGTAATAAGTATAGTAATTGTCGTTCTATCGATCATTTAAGCATAATATGGCTAATAATATGAGTTAGATTGATAATACTAAGAGTAGTGAGTATAGTAATTCTCGTTCTATCGATCATATAAGCATAATATGGCTAATAATATGAGTTAGATTGACAATACTAAGAGTAGTGAGTATAGTAATTCTCGTTCTATCGATCATATAAGCATAATATGGCTAATAATATGAGTTAGATTGATAATAATAAGAGCAATGAGTATAGTAATTGTAGTTCTATCGATCATTTAAGCATAATATGGCTAATAATATGAGTTAGATTGACAAAAATAACAGTAATAAGTATAGTAATTGTCGTTCTATCGATATTATAAGCATAATATTGTTAATAATATGAGTTAGATTGATAATAATACGAGTAATAAGTATAGTAATTGTCGTTCTATCGATCACTTAAGCATAATATGGCTAATAATATGAGTTAGGTTGATAATAATAAGACTAATATGTATAGTGATTGTCGTTCTATCGATCAAATTTGCATAATATGGTTAATAATATGAGTTAGATTGATAACAGTCAGTGTAATAAATATAGTAGTTGTCGTTCTGTCGATCATATAAGCATAATACGTCTAATAATATGAGTTAGGCTGATAATAATAAGAGTAATAGGTATAGTAAATGTCGTGCTATCGATCATATCTGCATAATATGGTTAATAATATGAGTTAGATTGATAATAGTGAGTGTAATAAGTATAGTAATTGTCGTTCTATCGATCATATAAGCATAATATGGCTAATAATATGAGTTAGATTGATAACAATAAAAGTAATAAGTATAGTAATTGTCGTTCTATCGATCAAATTTGCATAATATGGTTAATAATATGAGTTAGATTGATAACAGTCAGTGTAATAAATATAGTAGTTGTCGTTCTGTCGATCATATAAGCATAATACGTCTAATAATATGAGTTAGGCTGATAATAATAAGAGTAATAGGTATAGTAAATGTCGTGCTATCGATCATATCTGCATAATATGGTTAATAATATGAGTTAGATTGATAATAGTGAGTGTAATAAGTATAGTAATTGTCGTTCTATCGATCATATAAGCATAATATGGCTAATAATATGAGTTAGATTGATAATACTAAGAGTAGTGAGTATAGTAATTCTCGTTCTATCGATCATATAAGCATAATATGGCTAACAATATGAGTTAGATTGATAACAATAAGAGTAATAAGTATAGTAATTGTCGTTCTATCGATCATTTAAGCATAATATGGCTAATAATATGAGTTAGATTGATAATACTAAGAGTAGTGAGTATAGTAATTCTCGTTCTATCGATCATATAAGCATAATATGGCTAATAATATGAGTTAGATTGACAATACTAAGAGTAGTGAGTATAGTAATTCTCGTTCTATCGATCATATAAGCATAATATGGCTAATAATATGAGTTAGATTGATAATAATAAGAGCAATGAGTATAGTAATTGTAGTTCTATCGATCATTTAAGCATAATATGGCTAATAATATGAGTTAGATTGATAATAATAACAGTAATAAGTATAGTAATTGTCGTTCTATCGATATTATAAGCATAATATTGTTAATAATATGAGTTAGATTGATAATAATACGAGTAATAAGTATAGTAATTGTCGTTCTATCGATCATTTAAGCATAATATGGCTAATAATATGAGTTAGGTTGATAATAATAAGACTAATATGTATAGTGATTGTCGTTCTATCGATCAAATTTGCATAATATGGCCAATAATATAGGTTAGATTGATAATAGGAAGTGTAATAAGTATAGTAAATGTCGTTCTATCGATCAGATAAGCATAATATGGGTAATAATATGAGTTAGGTTGATAACAGTAAGAGTAATGAGTATAGTAATTGTAGTTCTATCGATCATACAAGCATAATATGGCTAATAATATGAGTTAGGTTCATAATAATAAGAGTAATAATGATATTAAATGTCGTGCTATCGATCATATCGGCATAATATGGTTAATAATATGAGTTACATTGATAATAATAAGAGTAATGAGTATAGTAATTCTCATTCTATCGATCATATAAGCATAATATGGCTAATAATATGAGTTAGATTGATAATAATAAGAGTAATGAGTTTAGTGATTGTCGTTCTATCGATCAAATTTGCATAATATGGTTAATAATATGAGTTAGATTGATAACAGTGAGTGTAATAAATATAGTAGTTGTCGTTCTGTCGATCATATAAGCATAATACGTCTAATAATATGAGTTAGGCTGATAATAATAAGAGTAATAGGTATAGTAAATGTCGTGCTATCGATCATATCTGCATAATATGGTTAATAATATGAGTTAGATTGATAATAGTGAGTGTAATAAGTATAGTAATTGTCGTTCTATCGATCATTTAAGCATAATATGGCTAATAATATGAGTTAGATTGATAATACTAAGAGTAGTGAGTATAGTAATTCTCGTTCTATCGATCATATAAGCATAATATTGCTAATAATATGAGTTAGATTGACAATACTAAGAGTAGTGAGTATAGTAATTCTCGTTCTATCGATCATATAAGCATAATATGGCTAATAATATGAGTTAGATTGATAATAATAAGAGCAATGAGTATAGTAATTGTAGTTCTATCGATCATTTAAGCATAATATGGCTAATAATATGAGTTAGATTGATAATAATAACAGTAATAAGTATAGTAATTGTCGTTCTATCGATATTATAAGCATAATATTGTTAATAATATGAGTTAGATTGATAATAATACGAGTAATAAGTATAGTAATTGTCGTTCTATCGATCATTTAAGCATAATATGGCTAATAATATGAGTTAGGTTGATAATAATAAGACTAATATGTATAGTGATTGTCGTTCTATCGATCAAATTTGCATAATATGGCCAATAATATAGGTTAGATTGATAATAGGAAGTGTAATAAGTATAGTAAATGTCGTTCTATCGATCAGATAAGCATAATATGGGTAATAATATGAGTTAGGTTGATAACAATAAGAGTAATGAGTATAGTAATTGTAGTTCTATCGATCATACAAGCATAATATGGCTAATAATATGAGTTAGGTTCATAATAATAAGAGTAATAATGATATTAAATGTCGTGCTATCGATCATATCGGCATAATATGGTTAATAATATGAGTTACATTGATAATAATAAGAGTAATGAGTATAGTAATTCTCATTCTATCGATCATATAAGCATAATATGGCTAATAATATGAGTTAGATTGATAATAATAAGAGTAATGAGTTTAGTGATTGTCGTTCTATCGATCAAATTTGCATAATATGGTTAATAATATGAGTTAGATTGATAACAGTGAGTGTAATAAATATAGTAGTTGTCGTTCTGTCGATCATATAAGCATAATACGTCTAATAATATGAGTTAGGCTGATAATAATAAGAGTAATAGGTATAGTAAATGTCGTGCTATCGATCATATCTGCATAATATGGTTAATAATATGAGTTAGATTGATAATAGTGAGTGTAATAAGTATAGTAATTGTCGTTCTATCGATCATTTAAGCATAATATGGCTAATAATATGAGTTAGATTGATAATACTAAGAGTAGTAAGTATAGTAATTCTCGTTCTATCGATCATATCTGCATAATGTGGCTAATAATATGAGTTAGATTGATAATAGTAAGAGTAATGTGTATAGTAATTGTCGTTCTATCGATCATATAAGCATAATATGGCTAATAATATGAGTTATATTTATAATAATAAGAGTAATAAGTATAGTAATTGTCGTTCTATCGATCATATAAGCATAATATGTCTAATAATATGAGTTAGATTGATAACAATAAGAGTAATGAGTATAGTAATTGTAGTTCTATCGATCATATCTGCATAATATGGTTAATAATATGAGTTAATGAGTTAGATTGATAATAATAAGAGTAATAAGTATAGTAGTTGTGGTTCTATTGCTCATATAAGCATAATATGGCTAACAATATGAGTTATATTGATAATAATAAGAGTAATAAGTGTAGTAATTGTCGTTCTATCGATCATTTAAGCATAATATGGCTAATAATATGAGTTAGATTGATAATACTAAGAGTAGTGAGTATAGTAATTCTCGTTCTATCGAACATATAAGCATAATATGGCTAATAATATGAGTTAGATTGATAACAATAAGAGTAATATGTATAGTAATTGTCGTTCTATCGATCATATAAGCATAATATGGCTAATAATATGAGTTAGATTGATAATACTAAGAGTAGTGAGTATAGTAATTCTCGTTCTATCGATCATATAAGCATAATATGGCTAATAATATGAGTTAGATTGATAATAATAAGAGTAATAAGTATAGTAATTGTCGTTCTATCGATCATTTAAGCATAATATGGCTAATAATATGAGTTAGATTGATAATACTAAGAGTAGTGAGTATAGTAATTCTCGTTCTATCGATCATATAAGCATAATATGGCTAATAATATGAGTTAGATTGACAATACTAAGAGTAGTGAGTATAGTAATTCTCGTTCTATCGATCATATAAGCATAATATGGCTAACAATATGAGTTAGATTGATAACAATAAGAGTAATAAGTATAGTAATTGTCGTTCTATCGATCATATAAGCATAATATGGCTAATAATATGAGTTAGAGTGATAATACTAAGAGTAGTGAGTGTAGTAATTCTCATTCTATCGATCATATAAGCATAATATGGCTAATAATATGAGTTAGATTGATAATAATAAGAGGAATGAGTTTAGTGATTGTCGTTCTATCGATCAAATTTGCATAATATGGTTAATAATATGAGTTAGATTGATAATACTAAGAGTAGTGAGTATAGTAATTCTCGTTCTATCGATCATATAAGCATAATATGGCTAACAATATGCGTTAGATTGATAACAATAAGAGTAATAAGTATAGTAATTGTCGTTCTATCGATCATTTAAGCATAATATGGCTAATAATATGAGTTAGATTGATAATACTAAGAGTAGTGAGTATAGTAATTCTCGTTCTATCGATCATATAAGCATAATATGGCTAATAATATGAGTTAGATTGACAATACTAAGAGTAGTGAGTATAGTAATTGTCGTTCTATCGATCATTTAAGCATAATATGGCTAATAATATGAGTTAGATTGATAATAGTAACAGTAATAAGTATAGTAATTGTCGAACTATCGATAATATAAGCATAATATGGCTAATAATATGAGTTAGATTGATAATACTAAGAGTAGTGAGTATAGTAATTCTCGTCCTATGGATCATATAAGCATAATATGGCTAATGATATGAGTTAGATTGATAACAATAAGAGTAATAAGTATAGTAATTGTCGTTCTATCGATCATATCTGCATAATATGGTTAATAATATGAGTTAGATTGATAATAATAAGAGTAATAAGTATAGTAGTTGTAGTTCTATTGCTCATATAAGCATAATATGGCTAATAATATGAGTTCGATTGATAATAATAAGAGTAATAAGTGTAGTAATTGTCGTTCTATCGATCATTTAAGCATAATGTGGCTAATAATATGAGTTAGATTGATAATACTAAGAGTAGTGAGTATAGTAATTCTCGTTCTATCGAACATATAAGCATAATATGGCTAATAATATGAGTTAGATTGATAACAATAAGAGTAATATGTATAGTAATTGTCGTTCTATCGATCATATAAGCATAATATGGCTAATAATATGAGTTAGAGTGATAATACTAAGAGTAGTGAGTATAGTAATTCTCATTCTATCGATCATATAAGCATAATATGGCTAATAATATGAGTTAGATTGATAATAATAAGAGTAATAAGTATAGTAATTGTCGTTCTGTCGATCATTTAAGCATAATATGGCTAATAATATGAGTTAGATCGATAATAGTAACAGTAATAAGTATAGTAATTGTCGATCTATCGATAATATAAGCATAATATGGCTAATAATATGAGTTAGATTGATAATACTAAGAGTAGTGAGTATAGTAATTCTCGTTCTATGGATCATATAAGCATAATATGTCTAATGATATGAGTTAGATTGATAATACTAAGAGTAGTGAGTATAGTAATTCTCGTTCTATCGATCATATAAGCATAATATGGCTAAAAATATGAGTTAGATTGATAACAATAAGAGTAATAAGTATAGTAATTGTCGTTCTATCGATCATATAAGCATAATATGGCTAATAATATGAGTTAGAGTGATAATACTAAGAGTAGTGAGTATAGTAATTCTCATTCTATCGATCATATAAGCATAATATGGCTAATAATATGAGTTAGATTGTTAATAATAAGAGCAATGAGTATAGTTATTGTCATTCTATCGATCATATAAGCATAATATGGCTAATAATATGAGTTAGATTCATAATAATAAGAGTGATAAGTATAGTAATTCTCGTTCTATCGATAATATAAGCATAATATGGCTAATAATATGAGTTAGATTGATAATAATAAGAGTAATGAGTTTAGTGATTGTCGTTCTATCGATCAAATTTGCATAATATGGTTAATAATATGAGTTAGATTGATAACAGTGAGTGTAATAAGAATAGTAATTGTCATTCTATCGATCATATAAGCATAATATGGCTAATAATATGAGTTAGATTCATAATAATAAGAGTGATAAGTACAGTAATTGTCGTTCTATCGATAATATAAGCATAATATGGCTAATAATATGAGTTAGATTGATAATACTAAGAGTAGTGAGTATAGTAATTCTCGTTCTATCGATCATATAAGCATAATATGGCTAAAAATATGAGTTAGATTGATAACAATAAGAGTAAAAAGTATAGTAATTGTCGTTCTATCGATCATATAAGCATAATATGGCTAATAATATGAGTTAGAGTGATAATACTAAGAGTAGTGAGTATAGTAATTCTCATTCTATCGATCATATAAGCATAATATGGCTAATAATATGAGTTAGATTGATAATAATAAGAGCAATGAGTATAGTAATTGTAGTTCTATCGATCATATAGGCATAATATGGCTAATAATATGAGTTAGGTTCATAATAATAAGAGTAATAATGATATTAAATGTCGTGCTATCGATCATATCGGCATAATATGGTTAATAATATGAGTTATATTTATAATAATAAGAGTAATAAGTATAGTAATTGTCGTTCTATCGATCATATAAGCATAATATGGTTAATAATATGAGTTAGATTGATAATAATAAGAGTAATAAGTATAGTGATTGTCATTCTATCGATCATATAAGCATAATATGGCTAATAATATGAGTTAGTTTCATAATAATAAGAGTGATAAGTATAGTAATTGTCGTTCTATCGATAATATTAGCATAATATGGCTAATAATATGAGTTAGATTGATAATACTAAGAGTAGTGAGTATAGTAAATCTCGTTCTATCGATCATATAAGCATAATATGGCTAATAATATGAGTTATATTTATAATAATAAGAGTAATAAGTATAGTAATTGTCGTTCTATCGATCATATAAGCATATTATGTCTAATAATATGAGTTAGATTGATAACAATAAGAGTAATGAGTATAGTAATTGTAGTTCTATCGATCATAACTGCATAATATGGTTAATAATATGAGTTAGATTGATAATAATAAGAGTAATAAGTATAGTAGTTGTAGTTCTATCGATCATTTAAGCATAATATGGCTAATAATATGAGTTAGATTGATAAAAATAACAGTAATAAGTATAGTAATTGACGTTCTATCGATATTATAAGCATAATATTGTTAATAATATGAGTTAGATTGATAATAATACGAGTAATAAGTATAGTAATTGTCGTTCTATCGATCATTTAAGCATAATATGGCTAATAATATGAGTTAGGTTGATAATAATAAGACTAATATGTATAGTGATTGTCGTTCTATCGATCAAATTTGCATAATATGGTTAATAATATGAGTTAGATTGATAACAGTGAGTGTAATAAATATAGTAGTTGTCGTTCTGTCGATCATATAGGCATAATACGTCTAATAATATGAGTTAGGCTGATAATAATAAGAGTAATAGGTATAGTAAATGTCGCGCTATCGTTCATATCTGCATAATATGGTTAATAATATGAGTTAGATTGATAATAGTGAGTGTAATAAGTATAGTAATTGTCGTTCTATCGATCATATAAGCATAATATGGCTAATAATATGAGTTAGATTGATAGTAATAAGAGTAATAAGTATAGTAATTATCGTTCTATCGATCATTTAAGCATAATATGGCTAATAATATGAGTTAGACTGATAACAATAAAAGTAATAAGTATAGTAATTGTCGTTCTATCGATCATATCTGCATAATATGGTTAATAATATGAGTTAGATTGATAATAATAAGAGTAATAAGTGTAGTAATTGTCGTTCTATCGATCATTTAAGCATAATATGGCTAATAATATGAGTTAGATTGATAATAATAAGAGTAATAAGTATAGTAATTGTCACTCTATCGATCATATAAGCATAATATGGCTAATAATATGAGTTAGATTCATAATAATAAGAGTGATAAGTATAGTAATTGTCGTTCTATCGATAATATAAGCATAATATGGCTAATAATATGAGTTAGATTGATAATACTAAGAGTAGTGAGTATAGTAATTCTCGTTCTATCGATCATATAAACATAATATGGCTAATAATATGAGTTATATTTATAATGATAAGAGTAATAAGTATAGTAATTGTCGTTCTATCGATCATATAAGCATAATATGTCTAATAATATGAGTTAGATTGATAACAATAAGTGTAATGAGTATAGTAATTGTAGTTCTATCGAACATATCTGCATAATATGGTTAATAATATGAGTTAGATTGATAATAATAAGAGTAATAAGTATAGTAGTTGTAGTTCTATTGCTCATATAAGCATAATATGGCTAATAATATGAGTTAGATTGATAATAATAAGAGTAATAAGTGTAGTAATTGTCGTTCTATCGATCATTTAAGCATAATATGGCTAATAATATGAGTTAGATTGATAATACTAAGAGTAGTGAGTATAGTAATTCTCGTTCTATCGAACATATAAGCATAATATGGCTAATAATATGAGTTAGATTGATAACAATAACAGTAATATGTATAGTAATTGTCGTTCTATCGATCATATAAGCATAATATGGCTAATAATATGAGTTAGAGTGATAATACTAAGAGTAGTGAGTATAGTAATTCTCATTCTATCGATCATATAAGCATAATATGGCTAATAATATGAGTTAGATTGATAATAATAAGAGTAATAAGTATAGTAATTGTCGTTCTATCGATCATTTAAGCATAATATGGCTAATAATATGAGTTAGATCGATAATAGTAACAGTAATAAGTATAGTAATTGTCGATCTATCGATAATATAAGCATAATATGGCTAATAATATGAGTTAGATTGATAATACTAAGAGTAGTGAGTATAGTAATTCTCGTTCTATGGATCATATAAGCATAATATGGCTAATGATATGAGTTAGATTGATAACAATAAGAGTAATGAGTATAGTAATTGTAGTTCTATCGATCATATCTGCATAATATGGTTAATAATATGAGTTAGATTGATAATAATAAGAGTAATAAGTATAGTAGTTGTAGTTCTATTGCTCATATAAGCATAATATGGCTAATAATATGAGTTAGATTGATAATACTAAGAGTAGTGAGTATAGTAATTCTCGTTCTATGGATCATATAAGCATAATATGGCTAATGATATGAGTTAGATTGATAACAATAAGAGTAATGAGTATAGTAATTGTAGTTCTATCGATCATATCTGCATAATATGGTTAATAGTATGAGTTAGATTGATAATAATAAGAGTAATAAGTATAGTAATTGTCGTTCTATCGATCATATTAGCATAATATGGTTAATAATATGAGTTAGATTGATAATAATAAGAGTAATAAGTGTAGTAATTGTCGTTCTATCGATCATATAAGCATAATATGGCTAATAATATGAGTTAGATTGATAATACTAAGAGTAGTGAGTATAGTAATTCTCGTTCTATCGATCATATAAGCATAATATGGCTAAAAATATGAGTTAGATTGATAACAATAAGAGTAAAAAGTATAGTAATTGTCGTTCTATCGATCATATAAGCATAATATGGCTAATAATATGAGTTAGAGTGATAATACTAAGAGTAGTGAGTATAGTAATTCTCATTCTATCGATCATATAAGCATAATATGGCTAATAATATGAGTTAGATTGATAATAATAAGAGCAATGAGTATAGTAATTGTAGTTCTATCGATCATATAGGCATAATATGGCTAATAATATGAGTTAGGTTCATAATAATAAGAGTAATAATGATATTAAATGTCGTGCTATCGATCATATCGGCATAATATGGTTAATAATATGAGTTATATTTATAATAATAAGAGTAATAAGTATAGTAATTGTCGTTCTATCGATCATATAAGCATAATATGGTTAATAATATGAGTTAGATTGATAATAATAAGAGTAATAAGTATAGTGATTGTCATTCTATCGATCATATAAGCATAATATGGCTAATAATATGAGTTAGTTTCATAATAATAAGAGTGATAAGTATAGTAATTGTCGTTCTATCGATAATATTAGCATAATATGGCTAATAATATGAGTTAGATTGATAATACTAAGAGTAGTGAGTATAGTAAATCTCGTTCTATCGATCATATAAGCATAATATGGCTAATAATATGAGTTATATTTATAATAATAAGAGTAATAAGTATAGTAATTGTCGTTCTATCGATCATATAAGCATATTATGTCTAATAATATGAGTTAGATTGATAACAATAAGAGTAATGAGTATAGTAATTGTAGTTCTATCGATCATATCTGCATAATATGGTTAATAATATGAGTTAGATTGATAATAATAAGAGTAATAAGTATAGTAGTTGTAGTTCTATCGATCATTTAAGCATAATATGGCTAATAATATGAGTTAGATTGATAAAAATAACAGTAATAAGTATAGTAATTGACGTTCTATCGATATTATAAGCATAATATTGTTAATAATATGAGTTAGATTGATAATAATACGAGTAATAAGTATAGTAATTGTCGTTCTATCGATCATTTAAGCATAATATGGCTAATAATATGAGTTAGGTTGATAATAATAAGACTAATATGTATAGTGATTGTCGTTCTATCGATCAAATTTGCATAATATGGTTAATAATATGAGTTAGATTGATAACAGTGAGTGTAATAAATATAGTAGTTGTCGTTCTGTCGATCATATAGGCATAATACGTCTAATAATATGAGTTAGGCTGATAATAATAAGAGTAATAGGTATAGTAAATGTCGCGCTATCGTTCATATCTGCATAATATGGTTAATAATATGAGTTAGATTGATAATAGTGAGTGTAATAAGTATAGTAATTGTCGTTCTATCGATCATATAAGCATAATATGGCTAATAATATGAGTTAGATTGATAGTAATAAGAGTAATAAGTATAGTAATTATCGTTCTATCGATCATTTAAGCATAATATGGCTAATAATATGAGTTAGACTGATAACAATAAAAGTAATAAGTATAGTAATTGTCGTTCTATCGATCATATCTGCATAATATGGTTAATAATATGAGTTAGATTGATAATAATAAGAGTAATAAGTGTAGTAATTGTCGTTCTATCGATCATTTAAGCATAATATGGCTAATAATATGAGTTAGATTGATAATAATAAGAGTAATAAGTATAGTAATTGTCACTCTATCGATCATATAAGCATAATATGGCTAATAATATGAGTTAGATTCATAATAATAAGAGTGATAAGTATAGTAATTGTCGTTCTATCGATAATATAAGCATAATATGGCTAATAATATGAGTTAGATTGATAATACTAAGAGTAGTGAGTATAGTAATTCTCGTTCTATCGATCATATAAACATAATATGGCTAATAATATGAGTTATATTTATAATGATAAGAGTAATAAGTATAGTAATTGTCGTTCTATCGATCATATAAGCATAATATGTCTAATAATATGAGTTAGATTGATAACAATAAGTGTAATGAGTATAGTAATTGTAGTTCTATCGAACATATCTGCATAATATGGTTAATAATATGAGTTAGATTGATAATAATAAGAGTAATAAGTATAGTAGTTGTAGTTCTATTGCTCATATAAGCATAATATGGCTAATAATATGAGTTAGATTGATAATAATAAGAGTAATAAGTGTAGTAATTGTCGTTCTATCGATCATTTAAGCATAATATGGCTAATAATATGAGTTAGATTGATAATACTAAGAGTAGTGAGTATAGTAATTCTCGTTCTATCGAACATATAAGCATAATATGGCTAATAATATGAGTTAGATTGATAACAATAACAGTAATATGTATAGTAATTGTCGTTCTATCGATCATATAAGCATAATATGGCTAATAATATGAGTTAGAGTGATAATACTAAGAGTAGTGAGTATAGTAATTCTCATTCTATCGATCATATAAGCATAATATGGCTAATAATATGAGTTAGATTGATAATAATAAGAGTAATAAGTATAGTAATTGTCGTTCTATCGATCATTTAAGCATAATATGGCTAAAAATATGAGTTAGATTGATAACAATAAGAGTAAAAAGTATAGTAATTGTCGTTCTATCGATCATATAAGCATAATATGGCTAATAATATGAGTTAGAGTGATAATACTAAGAGTAGTGAGTATAGTAATTCTCATTCTATCGATCATATAAGCATAATATGGCTAATAATATGAGTTAGATTGATAATAATAAGAGCAATGAGTATAGTAATTGTAGTTCTATCGATCATTTAAGCATAATATGGCTAATAATATGAGTTAGATTGATAATAATAACAGTAATAAGTATAGTAATTGTCGTTCTATCGATATTATAAGCATAATATTGTTAATAATATGAGTTAGATTGATAATAATACGAGTAATAAGTATAGTAATTGTCGTTCTATCGATCATTTAAGCATAATATGGCTAATAATATGAGTTAGGTTGATAATAATAAGACTAACATGTATAGTGATTGTCGTTCTATCGATCAAATTTGCATAATATGGTTAATAATATGAGTTAGATTGATAACAGTGAGTGTAATAAATATAGTAGTTGTCGTTCTGTCGATCATATAAGCATAATACGTCTAATAATATGAGTTAGGCTGATAATAATAAGAGTAATAGGTATAGTAAATGTCGTGCTATCGATCATATCTGCATAATATGGTTAATAATATGAGTTAGACTGATAATAGTGAGTGTAATAAGTATAGTAATTGTCGTTCTATCGATCATATAAGCATAATATGGCTAATAATATGAGTTAGATTGATAATAATAAGAGTAATAAGTATAGTAGTTCTAGTTCTATTGCTCATATAAGCATAATATGGCTAATAATATGAGTTAGATTGATAATAATAAGAGTAATAAGTGTAGTAATTGTCGTTCTATCGATCATTTAAGCATAATATGGCTAATAATATGAGTTAGATTGATAATAATAAGAGTAATAAGTGTAGTAATTGTCGTTCTATCGATCATATAAGCATAATATGGCCAATAATATAGGTTAGATTGATAATAGGAAGTGTAATAAGTATAGTAAATGTCGTTCTATCGATCAGATAAGCATAATATGGGTAATAATATGAGTTAGGTTGATAACAATAAGAGTAATGAGTATAGTAATTGTAGTTCTATCGATCATACAAGCATAATATGGCTAATAATATGAGTTAGGTTCATAATAATAAGAGTAATAATGATATTAAATGTCGTGCTATCGATCATATCGGCATAATATGGTTAATAATATGAGTTACATTGATAATAATAAGAGTAATGAGTATAGTAATTCTCATTCTATCGATCATATAAGCATAATATGGCTAATAATATGAGTTAGATTGATAATAATAAGAGTAATGAGTTTAGTGATTGTCGTTCTATCGATCAAATTTGCATAATATGGTTAATAATATGAGTTAGATTGATAACAGTGAGTGTAATAAATATAGTAGTTGTCGTTCTGTCGATCATATAAGCATAATACGTCTAATAATATGAGTTAGGCTGATAATAATAAGAGTAATAGGTATAGTAAATGTCGTGCTATCGATCATATCTGCATAATATGGTTAATAATATGAGTTAGATTGATAATAGTGAGTGTAATAAGTATAGTAATTGTCGTTCTATCGATCATTTAAGCATAATATCGCTAATAATATGAGTTAGATTGATAATACTAAGAGTAGTAAGTATAGTAATTCTCGTTCTATCGATCATATCTGCATAATGTGGTTAATAATATGAGTTAGATTGATAATAGTAAGAGTAATGTGTATAGTAATTGTCGTTCTATCGATCATATAAGCATAATATGGCTAATAATATGAGTTATATTTATAATAATAAGAGTAATAAGTATAGTAATTGTCGTTCTATCGATCATATAAGCATAATATGGTTAATAATATGAGTTAGATTGATAATAATAAGAGTAATAAGTATAGTGATTGTCATTCTATCGATCATATAAGCATAATATGGCTAATAATATGAGTTAGATTCATAATAATAAGAGTGATAAGTATAGTAATTGTCGTTCTATCGATAATATTAGCATAATATGGCTAATAATATGAGTTAGATTGATAATACTAAGAGTAGTGAGTATAGTAAATCTCGTTCTATCGATCATATAAGCATAATATGGCTAATAATATGAGTTATATTTATTATAATAAGACTAATAAGTATAGTAATTGTCGTTCTATCGATCATATAAGCATAATATGTCTAATAATATGAGTTAGATTGATAACAATAAGAGTAATGAGTATAGTAATTGTAGTTCTATCGATCATATCTGCATAATATGGTTAATAATATGAGTTAGATTGATAATAATAAGAGTAATATGTATAGTAGTTGTAGTTCTATTGCTCATATAAGCATAATATGGCTAATAATATGAGTTATATTGATAATAATAAGAGTAATAAGTGTAGTAATTGTCGTTCTATCGATCATTTAAGCATAATATGGCTAATAATATGAGTTAGATTGATAATACTAAGAGTAGTGAGTATAGTAATTCTCGTTCTATCGAACATATAAGCATAATATGGCTAATAATATGAGTTAGATTGATAACAATAAGAGTAATATGTATAGTAATTGTCGTTCTATCGATCATATAAGCATAATATGGCTAATAATATGAGTTAGAGTGATAATACTAAGAGTAGTGAGTATAGTAATTCTCATTCTATCGATCATATAAGCATAATATGGCTAATAATATGAGTTAGATAGATAATAATAAGAGTAATAAGTATAGTAATTGTCGTTCTATCGATCATTTAAGCATAATATGGCTAATAATATGAGTTAGATTGATAATAGTAACAGTAATAAGTATAGTAATTGTCGATCTATCGATAATATAAGCATAATATGGCTAATAATATGAGTTAGATTGATAATACTAAGAGTAGTGAGTATAGTAATTCTCGTTCTATGGATCATATAAGCATAATATGGCTAATGATATGAGTTAGATTGATAACAATAAGAGTAATAAGTATAGTAATTGTCGTTCTATCGATCATATAAGCATAATATGGCTAATAATATGAGTTAGAGTGATAATACTAAGAGTAGTGAGTATAGTAATTCTCATTCTATCGATCATATAAGCATAATATGGCTAATAATATGAGTTAGATTGATAATAATAAGAGTAATGAGTTTAGTGATTGTCGTCCTATCAATCAAATTTGCATAATATGGTTAATAATATGAGTTAGATTGATAATACTAAGAGTAGTGAGTATAGTAATTCTCGTTCTATCGATCATATAAGCATAATATGGCTAACAATATGAGTTAGATTGATAACAATAAGAGTAATAAGTATAGTAATTGTCGTTCTATCTATCATTTAAGCATAATATGGCTAATAATATGAGTTAGATTGATAATACTAAGAGTAGTGAGTATAGTAATTCTCGTTCTATCGATCATATAAGCATAATATGGCTAATAATATGAGTTAGGTTGACAATACTAAGAGTAGTGAGTATAGTAATTCTCGTTCTGTCGATCATATAAGCATAATATGGCTAACAATATGAGTTAGATTGATAACAATAAGAGTAATAAGTATAGTAATTGTCGTTCTATCGATCATATAAGCATAATATGGCTAATAATATGAGTTAGAGTGATAATACTAAGAGTAGTGAGTGTAGTAATTCTCATTCTATCGATCATATAAGCATAATATGGCTAATAATATGAGTTAGATTGATAATAATAAGAGGAATGAGTTTAGTGATTGTCGTTCTATCGATCAAATTTGCATAATATGGTTAATAATATGAGTTAGATTGATAACAGTCAGTGTAATAAATATAGCAGTTGTCGTTCTGTCGATCATATAAGCATAATACGTCTAATAATATGAGTTAGGCTGATAATAATAAGAGTAATAGGTATAGTAAATGTCGTGCTATCGATAATATCTGCATAATATGGTTAATAATATGAGTTAGATTGATAATAGTGAGTGTAATAAGTATAGTAGTTGTCGTTCTATAGATCATATAAGCATAATATGGCTAATAATATGAGTTAGACTGATAATAATAAGAGTAATAAGTATAGTAATTATCGTTCTATCGATCATTTAAGCATAATATGGCTAATAATACGAGTTAGATTTATAACAATAAAAGTAATAAGTATAGTAATTGTCGTTCTATCGATCATATCTGCATAATATGGTTAATAATATGAGTTAGATTGATAATACTAAGAGTAGTGAGTATAGTAATTCTCGTTCTATCGATCATATAAGCATAATATGGCTAACAATATGAGTTAGATTGATAACAATAAGAGTAATAAGTATAGTAATTGTCGTTCTATCGATCATTTAAGCATAATATGGCTAATAATATGAGTTAGATTGATAATACTAAGAGTAGTGAGTATAGTAATTCTCGTTCTATCGATCATATAAGCATAATATGGCTAATAATATGAGTTAGATTGACAATACTAAGAGTAGTGAGTATAGTAATTCTCGTTCTATCGATCATATAAGCATAATATGGCTAACAATATGAGTTAGATTGATAACAATAAGAGTAATAAGTATAGTAATTGTCGTTCTATCGATCATATAAGCATAATATGGCTAATAATATGAGTTAGATTGATAATAATAAGAGTAATAAGTATAGTAATTATCGTTCTATCGATCATTTAAGCATAATATGGCTAATAATATGAGTTAGATTGATAACAATAAAAGTAATAAGTATAGTAATTGTCGTTCTATCGATCATATCTGCATAATATGGTTAATAATATGAGTTAGATTGATAATAATAAGAGTAATAAGTATAATAGTTGTAGTTCTATTGCTCATATAAGCATAATATGGCTAATAATATGAGTTAGATTGATAATAATAAGAGTAATAAGTGTAGTAATTGTCGTTCTATCGATCATTTAAGCATAATATGGCTAATGATATGAGTTAGATTGATAATAATAAGAGTAATAAGTGTAGTAATTGTCGTTCTATCGATCATATAAGCATAATATGGCCAATAATATAAGTTAGATTGATAATAGGAAGTGTAATAAGTATAGTAAATGTCGTTCTATCGATCATATAAGCATAATATGGGTAATAATATGAGTTAGGTTGATAACAATAAGAGTAATGAGTATAGTAATTGTAGTTCTATCGATCATACAAGCATAATATGGCTAATAATATGAGTTAGGTTCATAATAATAAGAGTAATAATGATATTAAATGTCGTGCTATCGATCATATCGGCATAATATGGTTAATAATATGAGTTACATTGATAATAATAAGAGTAATGAGTATAGTAATTCTCGTTCTATCGATCATATAAGCATAATATGGCTAACAATATGAGTTAGATTGATAACAATAAGAGTAATAAGTATAGTAATTGTCGTTCTATCGATCATATAAGCATAATATGGCTAATAATATGAGTTAGAGTGATAATACTAAGAGTAGTGAGTGTAGTAATTCTCATTCTATCGATCATATAAGCATAATATGGCTAATAATATGAGTTAGATTGATAATAATAAGAGTAATAAGTGTAGTAATTGTCGTTCTATCGATCATTTAAGCATAATATGGCTAATGATATGAGTTAGATTGATAATAATAAGAGTAATAAGTGTAGTAATTGTCGTTCTATCGATCATATAAACATAATATGGCCAATAATATAAGTTAGATTGATAATAGGAAGTGTAATAAGTATAGTAAATGTCGTTCTATCGATCATATAAGCATAATATGGGTAATAATATGAGTTAGGTTGATAACAATAAGAGTAATGAGTATAGTAATTGTAGTTCTATCGATCATACAAGCATAATATGGCTAATAATATGAGTTAGGTTCATAATAATAAGAGTAATAATGATATTAAATGTCGTGCTATCGATCATATCGGCATAATATGGTTAATAATATGAGTTACATTGATAATAATAAGAGTAATGAGTATAGTAATTCTCGTTCTATCGATCATATAAGCATAATATGGCTAACAATATGAGTTAGATTGATAACAATAAGAGTAATAAGTATAGTAATTGTCGTTCTATCGATCATATAAGCATAATATGGCTAATAATATGAGTTAGAGTGATAATACTAAGAGTAGTGAGTGTAGTAATTCTCATTCTATCGATCATATAAGCATAATATGGCTAATAATATGAGTTAGATTGATAATAATAAGAGTAATAAGTGTAGTAATTGTCGTTCTATCGATCATTTAAGCATAATATGGCTAATGATATGAGTTAGATTGATAATAATAAGAGTAATAAGTGTAGTAATTGTCGTTCTATCGATCATATAAGCATAATATGGCCAATAATATAAGTTAGATTGATAATAGGAAGTGTAATAAGTATAGTAAATGTCGTTCTATCGATCATATAAGCATAATATGGGTAATAATATGAGTTAGGTTGATAACAATAAGAGTAGTAAGTATAGTAATTCTCGTTCTATCGATCATGTCTGCATAATGTGGTTAATAATATGAGTTAGATTGATAATAGTAAGAGTAATGTGTATAGTAATTGTCGTTCTATCGATCATATAAGCATAATATGGCTAATAATATGAGTTATATTTATAATAATAAGAGTAATAAGTATAGTAATTGTCGTTCTATCGATCATATAAGCATAATATGGTTAATAATATGAGTTAGATTGATAATAATAAGAGTAATAAGTATAGTAATTGTCATTCTATCGATCATATAAGCATAATATGGCTAATAATATGAGTTAGATTCATAATAATAAGAGTGATAAGTATAGTAACTGTCGTTCTATCGATAATATAAGCATAATATGGCTAATAATATGAGTTAGATTGATAATGCTAAGAGTAGTGAGTATAGTAATTCTCGTTCTATCGATCATATAAGCATAATATGGCTAATAATATGAGTTATATTTATAATAATAAGAGTAATAAGTATAGTAATTGTCGTTCTATCGATCATATAAGCATAATATGTCTAATAATATGAGTTAGATTGATAACAATAAGAGTAATGAGTATAGTAATTGTAGTTCTATCGATCATATCTGCATAATATGGTTAATAATATGAGTTAGATTGATAATAATAAGAGTAATAAGTATAGTAGTTGTAGTTCTATTGCTCATATAAGCATAATATGGCTAATAATATGAGTTAGATTGATAAAAATAACAGTAATAAGTATAGTAATTGTCGTTCTATCGATATTATAAGCATAATATTGTTAATAATATGAGTTAGATTGATAATAATACGAGTAATAAGTATAGTAATTGTCGTTCTATCGATCATTTAAGCATAATATGGCTAATAATATGAGTTAGGTTGATAATAATAAGACTAATATGTATAGTGATTGTCCTTCTATCGATCAAATTTGCATAATATGGTTAATAATATGAGTTAGATTGATAACAGTGAGTGTAATAAATATAGTAGTTGTCGTTCTGTCGATCATATAAGCATAATACGTCTAATAATATGAGTTAGGCTGATAATAATAAGAGTAATAGGTATAGTAAATGTCGTGCTATCGATCATATCTGCATAATATGGTTAATAATATGAGTTAGATTGATAACAGTGAGTGTAATAAGAATAGTAATTGTCGTCCTGTCAATCATATAAGCATAATATGGCTAATAATATGTGTTAAATTAATAATAATAAGAGTAATAGGTACAGTAATTGTCGTTCTATCGATCATTTAAGCATAATATGGCTAATAATATGAGTTAGATTGATAATACTAAGAGTAGTAAGTATAGTAATTCTCGTTCTATCGATCATATCTGCATAATGTGGTTAATAATATGAGTTAGATTGATAATAATAAGAGTAATAAGTATAGTAGTTGTAGTTCTATTGCTCATATAAGCATAATATGGCTAATAATATGAGTTAGATTGATAATAATAAGAGTAATAAGTGTAGTAATTGTCGTTCTATCGATCATTTAAGCATAATATGGCTAATAATATGAGTTAGATTGATAATCTAAAGAGTAGTGAGTATAGTAATTCTCGTTCTATCGAACATATAAGCATAATATGGCTAATAATATGAGTTAGATTGATAACAATAAGAGTAATATGTATAGTAATTGTCGTTCTATCGATCATATAAGCATAATATGGCTAATAATATGAGTTAGAGTGATAATACTAAGAGTAGTGAGTATAGTAATTCTTATTCTATCGATCATATAAGCATAATGTGGCTAATAATATGAGTTAGATTGATAATAATAAGAGTAATGAGTTTAGTGATTGTCGTTCTATCGATCAAATTTGCATAATATGGTTAATAATATGAGTTCGATTGATAATAATAAGAGTAATGAGTTTAGTGATTGTCGTTCTATCGATCAAATTTGCATAATATGGTTAATAATATGAGTTAGATTGATAATACTAAGAGTAGTGAGTATAGTAATTCTCGTTCTATCGATCATATAAGCATAATATGGCTAACAATATGAGTTAGATTGATAACAATAAGAGTAATAAGTATAGTAATTGTCGTTCTATCGATCATTTAAGCATAATATGGCTAATAATATGAGTTAGATTGATAATACTAAGAGTAGTGAGTATAGTAATTCTCGTTCTATCGATCATATAAGCATAATATGGCTAATAATATGAGTTAGATTGACAATACTAAGAGTAGTGAGTATAGTAATCCTCGTTCTATCGATCATATAAGCATAATATGGCTAACAATATGAGTTAGATTGATAACAATAAGAGTAATAAATATAGTAATTGTCGTTCTATCGATCATAAAAGGATAATATGGCTAATAATATGAGTTAGATTGATAATACTAAGAGTAGTGAGTATAGTAATTCTCGTTCTATCGATCATATAAGCATAATATGGCTAAAAATATGAGTTAGATTGATAACAATAAGAGTAATAAGTATAGTAATTGTCGTTCTATCGATCATATAAGCATAATATGGCTAATAATATGAGTTAGAGTGATAATACTAAGAGTAGTGAGTATAGTAATTCTCATTCTATCGATCATATAAGCATAATATGGCTAATAATATGAGTTAGATTGATAATAATAAGAGCAATGAGTACAGTAATTGTAGTTCTATCGATCATTTAAGCATAATATGGCTAATAATATGAGTTAGATTGATAAAAATAACAGTAATAAGTATAGTAATTGTCGTTCTATCGATATTATAAGCATAATATTGTTAATAATATGAGTTAGATTGATAATAATACGAGTAATAAGTATAGTAATTGTCGTTCTATCGATCATTTAAGCATAATATGGCTAATAATATGAGTTAGATTGATAACAATAAAAGTAATAAGTATAGTAATTGTCGTTCTATCGATCATATCTGCATAATATGGTTAATAATATGAGTTAGATTGATAATAATAAGAGTAATAAGTATAGTAGTTGTAGTTCTATTGCTCATATAAGCATAATATGGCTAATAATATGAGTTAGATTGATAATAATAAGTGTAATAAGTGTAGTAATTGTCGTTCTATCGATCATTTAAGCATAATATGGCTAATGATATGAGTTAGATTGATAATAATAAGAGTAATAAGTGTAGTAATTGTCGTTCTATCGATCATATAAGCATAATATGGCCAATAATATAAGTTAGATTGATAACAGGAAGTGTAATAAGTATAGTAAATGTCGTTCTATCGATCATATAAGCATAATATGGGTAATAATATGAGTTAGGTTGATAACAATAAGAGTAATGAGTATAGTAATTGTAGTTCTATCGATCATACAAGCATAATATGGCTAATAATATGAGTTAGGTTCATAATAATAAGAGTAATAATGATATTAAATGTCGTGCTATCGATCATATCGGCATAATATGGTTAATAATATGAGTTACATTGATAATAATAAGAGTAATGAGTATAGTAATTCTCGTTCTATCGATCATATAAGCATAATATGGTTAATAATATGAGTTAGATTGATAATAATAAGAGTAATAAGTATAGTGATTGTCATTCTATCGATCATATAAGCATAATATGGCTAATAATATGAGTTAGATTCATAATAATAAGAGTGATAAGTATAGTAATTGTCGTTCTATCGATAATATAAGCATAATATGGCTAATAATATGAGTTAGATTGATAATAATAAGTGTAATAAGTGTAGTAATTGTCGTTCTATCGATCATTTAAGCATAATATGGCTAATGATATGAGTTAGATTGATAATAATAAGAGTAATAAGTGTAGTAATTGTCGTTCTATCGATCATATAAGCATAATATGGCCAATAATATAAGTTAGATTGATAACAGGAAGTGTAATAAGTATAGTAAATGTCGTTCTATCGATCATATAAGCATAATATGGGTAATAATATGAGTTAGGTTGATAACAATAAGAGTAATGAGTATAGTAATTGTAGTTCTATCGATCATACAAGCATAATATGGCTAATAATATGAGTTAGGTTCATAATAATAAGAGTAATAATGATATTAAATGTCGTGCTATCGATCATATCGGCATAATATGGTTAATAATATGAGTTACATTGATAATAATAAGAGTAATGAGTATAGTAATTCTCGTTCTATCGATCATATAAGCATAATATGGTTAATAATATGAGTTAGATTGATAATAATAAGAGTAATAAGTATAGTGATTGTCATTCTATCGATCATATAAGCATAATATGGCTAATAATATGAGTTAGATTCATAATAATAAGAGTGATAAGTATAGTAATTGTCGTTCTATCGATAATATAAGCATAATATGGCTAATAATATGAGTTATATTTATAATAATAAGAGTAATAAGTATAGTGATTGTCATTCTATCGATCATATAAGCATAATATGGCTAATAATATGAGTTAGATTCATAATAATAAGAGTGATAAGTATAGTAATTGTCGTTCTATCGATAATATAAGCATAATATGGCTAATAATATGAGTTAGATTGATAATACTAAGAGTAGTGAGTATAGTAATTCTCGTTCTATCGATCATATAAGCATAATATGGCTAATAATATGAGTTATATTTATAATAATAAGAGTAATAAGTATAGTAATTGTCGTTCTATCGATCATATAAGCATAATATGTCTAATAATATGAGTTAGATTGATAACAATAAGAGTAATGAGTATAGTAATTGTAGTTCTATCGATCATATCTGCATAATATGGTTAATAATGTGAGTTAGATTGATAATAATAAGAGTAATAAGTATAGTAGTTGTAGTTCTATTGCTCATATAAGCATAATATGGCTAATAATATGAGTTAGATTGATAATAATAAGAGTAATGAGTGTAGTAATTGTCGTTCTATCGATCACTTAAGCATAATATGGCTAATAATATGAGTTAGATTGATAATTCTAAGAGTAGTGAGTATAGTAATTCTCGTTCTATCGAACATATAAGCATAATATGGCTAATAATATGAGTTAGATTGATAACAATAAGAGTAATATGTATAGTAATTGTCGTTCTATCGATCATATAAGCATAATATGGCTAATAATATGAGTTAGAGTGATAATACTAAGAGTAGTGAGTATAGTAATTCTCATTCTATCGATCATATAAGCATAATATGGCTAATAATATGAGTTAGATTGATAATAATAAGAGTAATGAGTTTAGTGATTGTCGTTCTATCGATCAAATTTGCATAATATGGTTAATAATATGAGTTAGATTGATAATAATAAGAGTAATGAGTTTAGTGATTGTCGTTCTATCGATCAAATTTGCATAATATGGTTAATAATATGAGTTAGATTGATAATACTAAGAGTAGTGAGTATAGTAATTCTCGTTCTATCGATCATATAAGCATAATATGGCTAACAATATGAGTTAGATTGATAACAATAAGAGTAATAAGTATAGTAATTGTCGTTCTATCGATCATTTAAGCATAATATGGCTAGTAATATGAGTTAGATTGATAAAAATAACAGTAATAAGTATAGTAATTGTCGTTCTATCGATATTATAAGCATAATATTGTTAATAATATGAGTTAGATTGATAATAATACGAGTAATAAGTATAGTAATTGTCGTTTTATCGATCATATAAGCATAATATGGTTAATAATATGAGTTAGATTGATAATAATAAGAGTAATAAGTATAGTGATTGTCATTATATCGATCATGTAAGCATAATATGGCTAATAATATGAGTTAGAGTGATAAAAATAACAGTAATAAGTATAGTAATTGTCGTTCTATCGATATTATAAGCATAATATTGTTAATAATATGAGTTAGATTGATAATAATACGAGTGATAAGTATAGTAATTGTCGTTCTATCGATCATTTAAGCATAATATGGCTAATAATATGAGTTAGGTTGATAATAATAAGACTAATATGTATAGTGATTGTCGTTCTATCGATCAAATTTGCATAATATGGTTAATAATATGAGTTAGATTGATAACAGTGAGTGTAATAAATATAGTAGTTGTCGTTCTGTCGATCATATAAGCATAATACGTCTAATAATATGAGTTAGGCTGATAATAATAAGAGTAATAAGTATAGTAATTATCGTTCTATCGATTATTTAAGCATAATATGGCTAATAATATGAGTTATATTGATAACAATAAAAGTAATAAGTATAGTAATTGTCGTTCTATCGATCATATCTGCATAATATGGTTAATAATATGAGTTAGATTGATAATAATAAGAGTAATAAGTATAGTAGTTGTAGTTCTATTGCTCATATAAGCATAATATGGCTAATAATATGAGTTAGATTGATAATAATAAGAGTAATAAGTGTAGTAATTGTCGTTCTATCGATCATTTAAGCATAATATGGCTAATAATATGAGTTAGATTGATAATAATAAGAGTAATAAGTGTAGTAATTGTCGTTCTATCGATCTTATAAGCATAATATGGCCAATAATATAAGTTAGATTGATAATAGGAAGTGTAATAAGTATAGTAAATGTCGTTCTATCGATCATATAAGCATAATATGGGTAATAATATGAGTTATTTTGATAACAATAAGAGTAATGAGTATAGTAATTGTAGTTCTATCGATCATACAAGCATAATATGGCTAATAATATGAGTTAGGTTCATAATAATAAGAGTAATAATGATATTAAATGTCGTGCTATCGATCATATCGGCATAATATGGTTAATAATATGAGTTACATTGATAATAATAAGAGTAATGAGTATAGTAATTCTCGTTCTATCGATCATTTAAGCATAATATGGCTAATAATATGAGTTAGATTGATAATAATAAGAGTAATAAGTGTAGTAATTGTCGTTCTATCGATCATATAAGCATAATATGGCCAATAATATAAGTTAGATTGATAATAGGAAGTGTAATAAGTATAGTAAATGTCGTTCTATCGATCATATAAGCATAATATGGCTAATAATATGAGTTAGGTTGATAACAATAAGAGTAATGAGTATAGTAATTGTAGTTCTATCGATCATACAAGCATAATATGGCTAATAATATGAGTTAGGTTCATAATAATAAGAGTAAGAATGATATTAAATGTCGTGCTATCGATCATATCGGCATAATATGGTTAATAATATCAGTTACATTGATAATAATAAGAGTAATGAGTATAGTAATTCTCGTTCTATCGATCATATAAGCATAATATGGTTAATAATATGAGTTAGATTGATAACAGTGAGTGTAATAAGTATAGTAATTGTCGTCCTGTCAATCATATAAGCATAATATGGCTAATAATATGTGTTAAATTAATAATAATAAGAGTAATAGGTACAGTAATTGTCGTTCTATCGATCATTTAAGCATAATATGGCTAATAATATGAGTTAGATTGATAATACTAAGAGTAGTAAGTATAGTAATTCTCGTTCTATCGATCATATCTGCATAATGTGGTTAATAATATGAGTTAGATTGATAATAGTAAGAGTAATGTGTATAGTAATTGTCGTTCTATCGATCATATAAGCATAATATGGCTAATAATATGAGTTATATTTATAATAATAAGAGTAATAAGTATAGTAATTGTCGTTCTATCGATCATATAAGCATAATATGGTTAATAATATGAGTTAGATTGATAATAATAAGAGTAATAAGTATAGTGATTGTCATTATATCGATCATGTAAGCATAATATGGCTAATAATATGAGTTAGATTCATAATAATAAGAGTGATAAGTATAGTAATTGTCGTTCTATCGATAATATAAGCATAATATGGCTAATAATATGAGTTAGATTGATAATACTAAGAGTAGTGAGTATAGTAATTCTCGTTCTATCGATCATATAAGCATAATATGGCTAATAATATGAGTTAGATTGATAACAATAAGAGTAATATGTATAGTAATTGTCGTTCTATCGATCATATAAGCATAATATGGCTAATAATATGAGTTAGAGTGATAATACTAAGAGTAGTGAGTATAGTAATTCTCATTCTATCGATCATATAAGCATAATATGGCTAATAATATGAGTTAGAGTGATAATACTAAGAGTAGTGAGTATAGTAATTCTCATTCTATCGATCATATAAGCATAATATGGCTAATAATATGAGTTAGATTGATAATAATAAGAGTAATGAGTTTAGTTATTGTCGTTCTATCGATCAAATTTGCATAATATGGTTAATAATATGAGTTAGATTGATAATAATAAGAGTAATGAGTTTAGTGATTGTCGTTCTATCGATCAAATTTGCATAATATGGTTAATAATATGAGTTAGATTGATAATACTAAGAGTAGTGAGTATAGTAATTCTCGTTCTATCGATCACATAAGCATAATATGGCTAACAATATGTGTTAGATTGATAACAATAAGAGTAATAAGTATAGTAATTGTCGTTCTATCGATCATTTAAGCATAATATGGCTAATAATATGAGTTAGATTGATAATACTAAGAGTAGTGAGTATAGTAATTCTCGTTCTATCGATCATATAAGCATAATATGGCTAATAATATGAGTTATATTTATAATAATAAGAGTAATAAGTATAGTAATTGTCGTTCTATCGATCATATAAGCATAATATGTCTAATAATATGAGTTAGATTGATAACAATAAGAGTAATGAGTATAGTAATTGTAGTTCTATCGATCATATCTGCATAATATGGTTAATAATATGAGTTAGATTGATAATAATAAGAGTAATAAGTATAGTAGTTGTAGTTCTATTGCTCATATAAGCATAATATGGCTAATAATATGAGTTAGATTGATAACAATAAGAGTAATGAGTGTAGTAATTGTCGTTCTATCGATCACTTAAGCATAATATGGCTAATAATATGAGTTAGATTGATAATTCTAAGAGTAGTGAGTATAGTAATTCTCGTTCTATCGAACATATATGCATAATATGGCTAATAATATGAGTTAGATTGATAACAATAAGAGTAATAAATATAGTAATTGTCGTTCTATCGATCATAAAAGGATAATATGGCTAATAATATGAGTTAGATTGATAATACTAAGAGTAGTGAGTATAGTAATTCTCGTTCTATCGATCATATAAGCATAATATGGCTAAAAATATGAGTTAGATTGATAACAATAAGAGTAATAAGTATAGTAATTGTCGTTCTATCGATCATATAAGCATAATATGGCTAATAATATGAGTTAGAGTGATAATACTAAGAGTAGTGAGTATAGTAATTCTCATTCTATCGATCATATAAGCATAATATGGCTAATAATATGAGTTAGATTGATAATAATAAGAGCAATGAGTACAGTAATTGTAGTTCTATCGATCATTTAAGCATAATATGGCTAATAATATGAGTTAGATTGATAAAAATAACAGTAATAAGTATAGTAATTGTCGTTCTATCGATATTATAAGCATAATATTGTTAATAATATGAGTTAGATTGATAATAATACGAGTAATAAGTATAGTAATTGTCGTTCTATCGATCATTTAAGCATAATATGGCTAATAATATGAGTTAGATTGATAACAATAAAAGTAATAAGTATAGTAATTGTCGTTCTATCGATCATATCTGCATAATATGGTTAATAATATGAGTTAGATTGATAATAATAAGAGTAATAAGTATAGTAGTTGTAGTTCTATTGCTCATATAAGCATAATATGGCTAATAATATGAGTTAGATTGATAATAATAAGTGTAATAAGTGTAGTAATTGTCGTTCTATCGATCATTTAAGCATAATATGGCTAATGATATGAGTTAGATTGATAATAATAAGAGTAATAAGTGTAGTAATTGTCGTTCTATCGATCATATAAGCATAATATGGCCAATAATATAAGTTAGATTGATAACAGGAAGTGTAATAAGTATAGTAAATGTCGTTCTATCGATCATATAAGCATAATATGGGTAATAATATGAGTTAGGTTGATAACAATAAGAGTAATGAGTATAGTAATTGTAGTTCTATCGATCATACAAGCATAATATGGCTAATAATATGAGTTAGGTTCATAATAATAAGAGTAATAATGATATTAAATGTCGTGCTATCGATCATATCGGCATAATATGGTTAATAATATGAGTTACATTGATAATAATAAGAGTAATGAGTATAGTAATTCTCGTTCTATCGATCATATAAGCATAATATGGTTAATAATATGAGTTAGATTGATAACAGTGAGTGTAATAAGTATAGTAATTGTCGTCCTGTCAATCATATAAGCATAATATGGCTAATAATATGTGTTGAATTAATAATAATAAGAGTAATAGGTACAGTAATTGTCGTTCTATCGATCATTTAAGCATAATATGGCTAATAATATGAGTTAGATTGATAATACTAAGAGTAGTAAGTATAGTAATTCTCGTTCTATCGATCATATCTGCATAATGTGGTTAATAATATGAGTTAGATTGATAATAGTAAGAGTAATGTGTATAGTAATTGTCGTTCTATCGATCATATAAGCATAATATGGCTAATAATATGAGTTATATTTATAATAATAAGAGTAATAAGTATAGTAATTGTCGTTCTATCGATCATATAAGCATAATATGGTTAATAATATGAGTTAGATTGATAATAATAAGAGTAATAAGTATAGTGATTGTCATTCTATCGATCATATAAGCATAATATGGCTAATAATATGAGTTAGATTCATAATAATAAGAGTGATAAGTATAGTAATTGTCGTTCTATCGATAATATAAGCATAATATGGCTAATAATATGAGTTAGATTGATAATACTAAGAGTAGTGAGTATTGTAATTCTCGTTCTATCGATCATATAAGCATAATATGTCTAATAATATGAGTTAGATTGATAACAATAAGAGTAATGAGTATAGTAATTGTAGTTCTATCGATCATATCTGCATAATATGGTTAATAATGTGAGTTAGATTGATAATAATAAGAGTAATAAGTATAGTAGTTGTAGTTCTATTGCTCATATAAGCATAATATGGCTAATAATATGAGTTAGATTGATAATAATAAGAGTAATGAGTGTAGTAATTGTCGTTCTATCGATCACTTAAGCATAATATGGCTAATAATATGAGTTAGATTGATAATTCTAAGAGTAGTGAGTATAGTAATTCTCGTTCTATCGAACATATAAGCATAATATGGCTAATAATATGAGTTAGATTGATAACAATAAGAGTAATATGTATAGTAATTGTCGTTCTATCGATCATATAAGCATAATATGGCTAATAATATGAGTTAGAGTGATAATACTAAGAGTAGTGAGTATAGTAATTCTCATTCTATCGATCATATAAGCATAATATGGCTAATAATATGAGTTAGATTGATAATAATAAGAGTAATGAGTTTAGTGATTGTCGTTCTATCGATCAAATTTGCATAATATGGTTAATAATATGAGTTAGATTGATAATAATAAGAGTAATGAGTTTAGTGATTGTCGTTCTATCGATCAAATTTGCATAATATGGTTAATAATATGAGTTAGATTGATAATACTAAGAGTAGTGAGTATAGTAATTCTCGTTCTATCGATCATATAAGCATAATATGGCTAATAATATGAGTTAGATTGATAATACTAAGAGTAGTGAGTATAGTAATTCTCGTTCTATCGATCATATAAGCATAATATGGCTAATATATGAGTTAGATTGACAATACTAAGAGTATGTGAGTATAGTAATCCTCGTTCTATCGATCATATAAGCATAATATGGCTAACAATATGAGTTAGATTGATAACAATAAGAGTAATAAGTATAGTAATTGTCGTTCTATCGATCATAAAAGGATAATATGGCTAATAATATGAGTTAGATTGATAATACTAAGAGTAGTGAGTATAGTAATTCTCGTTCTATCGATCATATAAGCATAATATGGCTAAAATATGAGTTAGATTGATAACAATAAGAGTAATAAGTATAGTAATTGTCGTTCTATCGATCATATAAGCATAATATGGCTAATAATATGAGTTAGAGTGAATAATACTAAGAGTAGTGAGTATAGTAATTCTCATTCTATCGATCATATAAGCTAATATGGCTAATAATATGAGTTAGATTGATAATAATAAGAGCAATGAGTATAGTAATTGTAGTTCTATCGATCATTTAAGCATAATATGGCTAGTAATATGAGTTAGATTGATAAAATAACAGTAATAAGTATAGTAATTGTCGTTCTATCGATATTATAAGCATAATATTGTTAATAATATGAGTTAGATTGATAATAATACGAGTAATAAGTATAGTAATTGTCGTTTTATCGATCATTTAAGCATAATATGGCTAATAATATGAGTTAGATTGATAATACTAAGAGTAGTAAGTATAGTAATTCTCGTTCTATCGATCATATCTGCATAATGTGGTTAATAATGTGAGTTAGATTGATAATAGTAAGAGTAATGTGTATAGTAATTGTCGTTCTATCGATCATATAAGCATAATATGGCTAATAATATGAGTTATATTATAATAATAAGAGTAATAAGTATAGTAATTGTCGTTCTATCGATCATATAAGCATAATATGGTTAATAATATGAGTTAGATTGATAATAATAAGAGTAATAAGTATAGTGATTGTCATTATATCGATCATGTAAGCATAATATGGCTAATAATATGAGTTAGAGTGATAAAAATAACAGTAATAAGTATAGTAATTGTCGTTCTATCGATATTATAAGCATAATATTGTTAATAATATGAGATTGATTGATAATAATACGAGTGATAAGTATAGTAATTGTCGTTCTATCGATCATTTAAGCATAATATGGCTAATAATATGAGTTAGGTTGATAATAATAAGACTAATATGTATAGTGATTGTCGTTCTATCGATCAAATTTGCATAATATGGTTAATAATATGAGTTAGATTGATAACAGTGAGTGTAATAAATATAGTAGTTGTCGTTCTGTCGATCATATAAGCATAATACGTCTAATAATATGAGTTAGGCTGATAATAATAAGAGTAATAAGTATAGTAATTATCGTTCTATCGATTATTTAAGCATAATATGGCTAATAATATGAGTTATATTGATAACAATAAAGGTATAAGTATAGTAATTGTCGTTCTATCGATCATATCTGCATAATATGGTTAATAATATGAGTTAGATTGATAATAATAAGAGTAATAAGTATAGTAGTTGTAGTTCTATTGCTCATATAAGCATAATATGGCTAATAATATGAGTTAGATTGATAATAATAAGAGTAATAAGTGTAGTAATTGTCGTTCTATCGATCATTTAAGCATAATATGGCTAATAATATGAGTTAGATTGATAATAATAAGAGTAATAAGTGTAGTAATCGTCGTTCTATCGATCTTATAAGCATAATATGGCCAATAATATAAGTTAGATTGATAATAGGAAGTGTAATAAGTATAGTAAATGTCGTTCTATCGATCATATAAGCATAATATGGGTAATAATATGAGTTATTTTGATAACAATAAGAGTAATGAGTATAGTAATTGTAGTTCTATCGATCACACAAGCATAATATGGCTAATAATATGAGTTAGGTTCATAATAATAAGAGTAATAATGATATTAAATGTCGTGCTATCGATCATATCGGCATAATATGGTTAATAATAGAGTTACATTGATAATAATAAGAGTAATGAGTATATTAATTCTCGTTCTATCGATCATTTAAGCATAATATGGCTAATAATATGAGTTAGATTGATAATAATAAGAGTAATAAGTGTAGTAATTGTCGTTCTATCGATCATATAAGCATAATATGGCCAATAATATAAGTTAGATTGATAATAGGAAGTGTAATAAGTATAGTAAATGTCGTTCTATCGATCATATAGCATAATATGGGGTAATAATATGAGTTAGGTTGATAACAATAAGAGTAATGAGTATAGTAATTGTAGTTCTATCGATCATACAAGCATAATATGGCTAATAATATGAGTTAGGTTCATAATATAAGAGTAAGAATGATATTAAATGTCGTGCTATCGATCATATCGGCATAATATGGTTAATAATATGAGTTACATTGATAATAATAAGAGTAATGAGTATAGTAATTCTCGTTCTATCGATCATATAAGCATAATATGGTTAATAATATGAGGTTAGATTGATAACAGTGAGTGTAATAAGTATAGTAATTGTCGTCCTGTCAATCATATAAGCATAATATGGCTAATAATATGTGTTTAAATTAATAATAATAAGAGTAATAGGTACAGTAATTGTCGTTCTATCGATCATTTAAGCATAATATGGCTAATAATATGAGTTAGATTGATAATACTAAGAGTAGTAAGTATAGTAATTCTCGTTCTATCGATCATATCTGCATAATGTGGTTAATAATATGAGTAGATTGATAATAGTAAGAGTAATGTGTATAGTAATTGTCGTTCTATCGATCATATAAGCATAATATGGCTAATAATATGAGTTATATTTATAATAATAAGAGTAATAAGTATAGTAATTGTCGTTCAATCGATCATATAAGCATAATATGGTTAATAATATGAGTTAGATTGATAATAATAAGAGTAATAAGTATAGTGATTGTCATTATATCGATCATGTAAGCATAATATGGCTAATAATATGAGTTAGATTCATAATAATAAGAGTGATAAGTATAGTAATTGTCGTTCTATCGATAATATAAGCATAATATGGCTAATAATATGAGTTAGATTGATAATACTAAGAGTAGTGAGTATAGTAATTCTCGTTCTAATCGATCATATAAGCATAATATGGCTAATAAATGAGTTAGATTGATAACAATAAGAGTAATATGTATAGTAATTGTCGTTCTATCGATCATATAAGCATAATATGGCTAATAATATGAGTTAGAGTGATAATACTAAGAGTAGTGAGTATAGTAATTCTCATTCTATCGATCATATAAGCATAATATGGCTAATAATATGAGTTAGAGTGATAATACTAAGAGTAGTGAGTATAGTAATTCTCATTCTATCGATCATATAAGCATAATATGGCTAATAATATGAGTTAGATTGTAATAATAAGAGTAATGAGTTTAGTTATTGTCGTTCTATCGATCAAATTTGCATAATATGGTTAATAATATGAGTTAGATTGATAATAATAAGAGTAATGAGTTTAGTGATTTGTCGTTCTATCGATCAAATTTGCATAATATGGTTAATAATATGAGTTAGATTGATAATACTAAGAGTAGTGAGTATAGTAATTCTCGTTCTATCGATCACATAAGCATAATATGGCTAACAATATGAGTTAGATTGATAACAATAAGAGTAATAAGTATAGTAATTGTCGTTCTATCGATCATTTAAGCATAATATGGCTAATAATATGAGTTAGATTGATAATACTAAGTGTAGTGAGTATAGTAATTCTCGTTCTATCGATCATATAAGCATAATATGGCTAATAATATGAGTTATATTTATAATAATAAGAGTAATAAGTATAGTATTGTCGTTCTATCGATCATATATGCATAATATGTCTAATAATATGAGTTAGATTGATAACAATAAGAGTAATGAGTATAGTAATTGTAGTTCTATCGATCATATCTGCATAATATGGGTTAATAATATGAGTTAGATTGATAATAATAAGAGTAATAAGTATAGTAGTTGTAGTTCTATTGCTCATATAAGCATAATATGGCTAATAATATGAGTTAGATTGATAACAATAAGAGTAATGAGTGTAGTAATTGTCGTTCTATCGATCACTTAAGCCTAATATGGCTAATAATATGAGTTAGATTGATAATTCTAAGAGTAGTGAGTATAGTAATTCTCGTTCTATCGAACATATAAGCATAATATGGCTAATAATATGAGTTAGATTGATAACAATAAGAGTAATAAATATAGTAATTGTCGTTCTATCGATCATAAAAGGATAATATGGCTAATAATATGAGTTAGATTGATAATACTAAGAGTAGTGAGTATAGTAATTCTCGTTCTATCGATCATATAAGCATAATATGGCTAAAATATGAGTTAGATTGATAACAATAAGAGTAATAAGTATAGTAATTGTCGTTCTATCGATCATATAAGCATAATATGGCTAATAATATGAGTTAGAGTGATAATACTAAGAGTAGTGAGTATAGTAATTCTCATTCTATCGATCATATAAGCATAATATGGCTAATAATATGAGTTAGATTGATAATAATAAGAGCAATGAGTATAGTAATTGTAGTTCTATCGATCATTTAAGCATAATATGGCTAGTAATATGAGTTAGATTGATAAAAATAACAGTAATAAGTATAGTAATTGTCGTTCTATCGATATTATAAGCATAATATTGTTAATAATATGAGTTAGATTGATAATAATACGAGTAATAAGTATAGTAATTGTCGTTTTATCGATCATTTAAGCATAATATGGCTAATAATATGAGTTAGATTGATAATACTAAGAGTAGTAAGTATAGTAATTCTCGTTCTATCGATCATATCTGCATATTGTGGTTAATAATATGAGTTAGATTGATAATAGTAAGAGTAATGTGTATAGTAATTGTCGTTCTATCGATCATATTTGCATAATATTTTGCTAATAATATGAGTTATATTTATAATAATAGAGTAATAAGTATAGTAATTGTCGTTCTATCGATCATATAAGCATAATATGGTTAATAATATGAGTTAGATTGATAATAATAAGAGTAATAAGTATAGTGATTGTCATTATATCGATCATGTAAGCATAATATGGCTAATAATATGAGTTAGAGTGATAAAAATAAACAGTAATAAGTATAGTAATTGTCGTTCTATCGATATTATAAGCATAATATTGTTAATAATATGAGTTAGATTGATAATAATACGAGTGATAAGTATAGTAATTGTCGTTCTATCGATCATTTAAGCATAATATGGCTAATAATATAGTTAGGTTGATAATAATACGACTAATATGTATAGTGATTGTCGTTCTATCGATCAAATTTGCATAATATGGTTAATAATATGAGTTAGATTGATAACAGTGAGTGTAATAAATATAGTAGTTGTCGTTCTGTCGAT
>NW_027473743.1:65837-102479 GCF_050947335.1 Megachile rotundata
GATCGATAGAACGACTATTACTATACTTATTACTATTATTATTATCAAACTTACTCATATTATTAGCCATATTATGCTTATATGATCGGTAGAACGACAATTACTATACTCACTACTCTTACTATTATCAACCTAACTCATATTATTAGCCATATTATGCTTAAATGATCGATAGAACGACAATTACTATACTTATTACTCTTATTATTATGAATCTAACTCATATTATTAACCATATTATGCAGCTACGATCGATAGAACTACAATTACTATACTTATTACTCTTATTATTATCAATCTAACTCATATTATTAGCCGTATTATGCTTAAATGATCGATAGAACGACAATTACCTTACTTATTACTCTTATTATTATCATTCTAACTCATATTATTGACCATATTATGCTTACATGATCGACAGAACGACAATTACTATACTTATTATTCTTATTTTTATCAACCTAACTCATATTATTAGCCATATTATGCTTAAATGATCGATAGAACGACAATTACTATACTTATTACTCTTATTATTATGAATCTAACTCATATTATTAAACATATTATGCAGATATGATCGATAGAACTACAATTACTATACTCATTACTCTTATTATTATCAATCTAACTCATATTATTAGCCATAGTATGCTTATATGATCGATAGAACGACAATTACTGTACTCACTACTCTTATTATTATCAATCTAACTCATATTATTAGCCATATTATGCATATATGATCGACAGAACGACAATTACTATACTTATTACTCTTACTATTATCAATCTAACTCATATTATTAGCCATATTGTGCTTATATGATCGATAGCACGACAATTACTATACTTATTACTCTTACTATTATCAATCTAACTCATATTATTAGCCATATTATGCATATATGATCGATAGAACGACAATTACTATACTTATTACACTTACTATTATCAATCTAACTCATATTATTAGCCATATTATGCTTATATGATCGATAGAACGACAATTACTATACTTATTACTCTTACTATTATCAATCTAACTCATATTATTAACCATATTATGCAGATACGATCGATAGAACTACAATTACTATACTTATTACTCTTATTATTATCAATCTAACTCATATTATTAGCCGTATTATGCTTATATGATCGATAAAACGACAATTACTATACTTATTACTCTTATTATTATCAATCTAACTCATATTATTAGCCATATTATGCTTATATGATCGACAGAACGACAATTACTATACTTATTATTCTTATTTTTAAACCTAACTCATATTATTAGCCATATTATGCTTAAATGATCGATAGAACGACAATTACTATACTTATTACTCTTATTATTATGAATCTAACTCATATTATTAACCATATTATGCAGATATGATCCATAGAACTACAATTACTATACTCATTACTCTCATTATTATCAATCTAACTCATATTATTAGCCATATTATGCATATATGATCGATAGAACGACAATTACTATACTTATTACTCTTACTATTATCAATCTAACTCATATTATGAGCCATATTATGCATATATGATCGATAGAACGACAATTACTGTACTTATTACTCTTATCATTATCGATCTAACTCATATTATTAGCCATATTATGCTTATATTACCGATAGAACGACAATTACTGTACTTATTACTGTTATTATTATCAATCTAACTCATATTATTAGCCATATTATGCATATATGATCGATAGAACGACAATTACTATACTTATTACACTTACTATTATCAATCTAACTCATATTATTAGCCATATTATGCTTATATGATCGACAGAACGACAATTACTGTACTTATTACTCTTATCATTATCAATCTAACTCATATTATTAGCCATGTTATGCATATATGATCGATAGAACGACAATTACTGTACTTATTACTCTTATCATTATCGATCTAACTCATATTATTAGCCATATTATGCTTATATGATCGATAGAACGACAATTACTATACTTATTACTCTTATTATTATGAATCTAACTCAAATTATTAACCATATTATGCAGATATGATCGATAGAGCTACAATTACTATACTTATTACACTTACTATTATCAATCTAACTCATATTATTAGCCGTATTATGCTTATATGATCGATAAAACGACAATTACTATACTTATTACTCTTATTATTATCAATCTAACTCATATTATTAGCCATATTATGCTTATATGATCGACAGAACGACAATTACTATACTTATTATTCTTATTTTTATCAACCTAACTCATATTATTAGCCATATTATGCTTAAATGATCGATAGAACGACAATTACTATACTTATTACTCTTATTATTATGAATCTAACTCATATTATTAACCATATTATGCAGATATGATCCATAGAACTACAATTACTATACTCATTACTCTCATTATTATCAATCTAACTCATATTATTAGCCATATTATGCATATATGATCGATAGAACGACAATTACTGTACTTATTACTCTTATCATTATCGATCTAACTCATGTTATTAACCATGTTAGGCAGATATGATCGATAGCACGACATTTACTATACTTATTACTCTTATTATTACCAATCTAACTCATATTATTAGCCATATTATGCTTAAATGATCGATAGAACGACTATTACTATACTTATTACTATTATTATTATCAAACTTACTCATATTATTAGCCATATTATGCTTATATGATCGATAGAACGACAATTGCTATACTCACTACTCTTACTATTATCAACCTAACTCATATTATTAGCCATATTATGCTTAAATGATCGATAGAACGACAATTACTATACTTATTACTCTTATTATTATGAATCTAACTCATATTATTAACCATATTATGCAGATACGATCGATAGAACTACAATTACTATACTTATTACTCTTATTATTATGAATCTAACTCACATTATTAACCATATTATGCAGATATGATCCATAGAACTACAATTACTATACTCATTACTCTCATTATTATCAATCTAACTCATATTATTAGACATATTATGCATATATGATCGATAGAACGACAATTACTGTACTTATTACTCTTATCATTATCGATCTAACTCATGTTATTAACCATATTAGGCAGATATGATCGATAGCACGACATTTACTATACTTATTACTCTTATTATTACCAATCTAACTCATATTATTAGCCATATTATGCTTAAATGATCGATAGAACGACTATTACTATACTTATTACTATTATTATTATCAAACTTACTCATATTATTAGCCATATTATGCTTATATGATCGGTAGAACGACAATTACTATACTCACTACTCTTACTATTATCAACCTAACTCATATTATTAGCCATATTATGCTTAAATGATCGATAGAACGACAATTACTATACTTATTACTCTTATTATTATGAATCTAACTCATATTATTAACCATATTATGCAGATACGACCGATAGAACTACAATTACTATGCTCATTACTCTTATTATTATCAATCTAACTCATATTATTAGCCATATTATGCTTAAATGATCGATAGAACGACAATTACTATACTTATTACTCGCATTATTATCAATCTAACTCATATTATTAGCCGTATTATGCTTATATGATCGATAGAACGACAATTACTATACTCACTACTCTTATTATTATCAATCTAACTCATATTATTAGCCATATTATGCTTATATGATCGACAGAACGACAATTACTATACTTATTACTCTTACTATTATCAATCTAACTCATATTATTAGCCATATTATGCATATATGATCGATAGAACGACAATTACTATACTTATTACACTTACTATTATCAATCTAACTCATATTATTAGCCATATTATGCTTATATGATCGACAGAACGACAATTACTATACTTATTACTCTTACTATTATCAATCTAACTCATATTATTAGCCATATTGTGCTTATATGATCGATAGAACGACAATTACTATACTTATTACTCTTACTATTATCAATCTAACTCATATTATTAGCCATGTTATGCATATATGATCGATAGAACGACAATTACTGTACTTATTACTCTTATCATTATCGATCTAACTCATATTATTAGCCATATTATGCTTATATGATCGATAGAACGACAATTACTATACTTATTACTCTTATTATTATGAATCTAACTCAAATTATTAACCATATTATGCAGATATGATCGATAGAGCTACAATTACTATACTTATTACACTTACTATTATCAATCTAACTCATATTATTAGCCGTATTATGCTTATATGATCGATAAAACGACAATTACTATACTTATTACTCTTATTATTATCAATCTAACTCATATTATTAGCCATATTATGCTTATATGATCGACAGAACGACAATTACTATACTTATTATTCTTATTTTTATCAACCTAACTCATATTATTAGCCATATTATGCTTAAATGATCGATAGAACGACAATTACTATACTTATTACTCTTATTATTATGAATCTAACTCATATTATTAACCATATTATGCAGATACGATCGATAGAACTACAATTACTATACTTATTACTCTTATTATTATGAATCTAACTCACATTATTAACCATATTATGCAGATATGATCCATAGAACTACAATTACTATACTCATTACTCTCATTATTATCAATCTAACTCATATTATTAGCCATATTATGCATATATGATCGATAGAACGACAATTACTGTACTTATTACTCTTATCATTATCGATCTAACTCATGTTATTAACCATATTAGGCAGATATGATCGATAGCACGACATTTACTATACTTATTACTCTTATTATTACCAATCTAACTCATATTATTAGCCATATTATGCTTAAATGATCGATAGAACGACAATTACTATACTTATTACTCGCATTATTATCAATCTAACTCATATTATTAGCCGTATTATGCTTATATGATCGATAGAACGACAATTACTATACTCACTACTCTTATTATTATCAATCTAACTCATATTATTAGCCATATTATGCTTATATGATCGACAGAACGACAATTACTATACTTATTACTCTTACTATTATCAATCTAACTCATATTATTAGCCATATTGTGCTTATATGATCGATAGTACGACAATTACTATACTTATTACTCTTACTATTATCAATCTAACTCATATTATTAGCCATATTATGCATATATGATCGATAGAACGACAATTACTATACTTATTACACTTACTATTATCAATCTAACTCATATTATTAGCCATATTATGCTTATATGATCGATAGAACGACAATTACTATACTTATTACTCTTACTATTATCAATCTAACTCATATTATGAGCCATATTATGCATATATGATCGATAGAACGACAATTACTGTACTTATTACTCTTATCATTATCGATCTAACTCATATTATTAGCCATATTATGCTTATATTATCGATAGAACGACAATTACTATACTTATTACTCTTATTATTATGAATCTAACTCATATTATTAACCATATTATGCAGATACGATCGATAGAACTACAATTACTATACTTATTACTCTTATTATTATGAATCTAACTCACATTATTAACCATATTATGCAGATATGATCCATAGAACTACAATTACTATACTCATTACTCTCATTATTATCAATCTAACTCATATTATTAGACATATTATGCATATATGATCGATAGAACGACAATTACTGTACTTATTACTCTTATCATTATCGATCTAACTCATGTTATTAACCATATTAGGCAGATATGATCGATAGCACGACATTTACTATAGTTATTACTCTTATTATTACCAATCTAACTCATATTATTAGCCATATTATGCTTAAATGATCGATAGAACGACTATTACTATACTTATTACTATTATTATTATCAAACTTACTCATATTATTAGCCATATTATGCTTATATGATCGGTAGAACGACAATTACTATACTCACTACTCTTACTATTATCAACCTAACTCATATTATTAGCCATATTATGCTTAAATGATCGATAGAACGACAATTACTATACTTATTACTCTTATTATTATGAATCTAACTCATATTATTAACCATATTATGCAGCTACGATCGATAGAACTACAATTACTATACTTATTACTCTTATTATTATCAATCTAACTCATATTATTAGCCGTATTATGCTTAAATGATCGATAGAACGACAATTACCTTACTTATTACTCTTATTATTATCATTCTAACTCATATTATTGACCATATTATGCTTACATGATCGACAGAACGACAATTACTAAACTTATTATTCTTATTTTTATCAACCTAACTCATATTATTAGCCATATTATGCTTAAATGATCGATAGAACGACAATTACTATACTTATTACTCTTATTATTATGAATCTAACTCATATTATTAAACATATTATGCAGATATGATCGATAGAACTACAATTACTATACTCATTACTCTTATTATTATCAATCTAACTCATATTATTAGCCATAGTATGCTTATATGATCGATAGAACGACAATTACTGTACTCACTACTCTTATTATTATCAATCTAACTCATATTATTAGCCATATTATGCATATATGATCGACAGAACGACAATTACTATACTTATTACTCTTACTATTATCAATCTAACTCATATTATTAGCCATATTGTGCTTATATGATCGATAGCACGACAATTACTATACTTATTACTCTTACTATTATCAATCTAACTCATATTATTAGCCATATTATGCATATATGATCGATAGAACGACAATTACTATACTTATTACACTTACTATTATCAATCTAACTCATATTATTAGCCATATTATGCTTATATGATCGATAGAACGACAATTACTATACTTATTACTCTTACTATTATCAATCTAACTCATATTATGAGCCATATTATGCATATATGATCGATAGAACGACAATTACTGTACTTATTACTCTTATCATTATCGATCTAACTCATATTATTAGCCATATTATGCTTATATTATCGATAGAACGACAATTACTATACTTATTACTCTTATTATTATGAATCTAACTCATATTATTAACCATATTATGCAGATACGATCGATAGAACTACAATTACTATACTTATTACTCTTATTATTATGAATCTAACTCACATTATTAACCATATTATGCAGATATGATCCATAGAACTACAATTACTATACTCATTACTCTCATTATTATCAATCTAACTCATATTATTAGACATATTATGCATATATGATCGATAGAACGACAATTACTGTACTTATTACTCTTATCATTATCGATCTAACTCATGTTATTAACCATATTAGGCAGATATGATCGATAGCACGACATTTACTATACTTATTACTCTTATTATTACCAATCTAACTCATATTATTAGCCATATTATGCTTAAATGATCGATAGAACGACTATTACTATACTTATTACTATTATTATTATCAAACTTACTCATATTATTAGCCATATTATGCTTATATGATCGGTAGAACGACAATTACTATACTCACTACTCTTACTATTATCAACCTAACTCATATTATTAGCCATATTATGCTTAAATGATCGATAGAACGACAATTACTATACTTATTACTCTTATTATTATGAATCTAACTCATATTATTAACCATATTATGCAGCTACGATCGATAGAACTACAATTACTATACTTATTACTCTTATTATTATCAATCTAACTCATATTATTAGCCGTATTATGCTTAAATGATCGATAGAACGACAATTACCTTACTTATTACTCTTATTATTATCATTCTAACTCATATTATTGACCATATTATGCTTACATGATCGACAGAACGACAATTACTAAACTTATTATTCTTATTTTTATCAACCTAACTCATATTATTAGCCATATTATGCTTAAATGATCGATAGAACGACAATTACTATACTTATTACTCTTATTATTATGAATCTAACTCATATTATTAAACATATTATGCAGATAGGATCGATAGAACTACAATTACTATACTCATTACTCTTATTATTATCAATCTAACTCATATTATTAGCCATAGTATGCTTATATGATCGATAGAACGACAATTACTGTACTCACTACTCTTATTATTATCAATCTAACTCATATTATTAGCCATATTATGCATATATGATCGACAGAACGACAATTACTATACTTATTACTCTTACTATTATCAATCTAACTCATATTATTAGCCATATTGTGCTTATATGATCGATAGCACGACAATTACTATACTTATTACTCTTACTATTATCAATCTAACTCATATTATTAGCCATATTATGCATATATGATCGATAGAACGACAATTACTATACTTATTACACTTACTATTATCAATCTAACTCATATTATTAGCCATATTATGCTTATATGATCGATAGAACGACAATTACTATACTTATTACTCTTACTATTATCAATCTAACTCATATTATGAGCCATATTATGCATATATGATCGATAGAACGACAATTACTGTACTTATTACTCTTATCATTATCGATCTAACTCATATTATTAGCCATATTATGCTTATATTATCGATAGAACGACAATTACTGTACTTATTACTGTTATTATTATCAATCTAACTCATATTATTAGCCATATTATGCTTAAATGATCGATAGAACGACAATTACTATACTTATTACTCCTATTATTATGAATCTAACTCATATTATTAACCATATTATGCAGATACGATCGATAGAACTACAATTACTATACTTATTACTCTTATTATTATCAATCTAACTCATATTATTAGCCGTATTATGCTTATATGATCGATAAAACGACAATTACTATACTTATTACTCTTATTATTATCAATCTAACTCATATTATTAGCCATATTATGCTTATATGATCGACAGAACGACAATTACTATACTTATTATTCTTATTTTTATCAACCTAACTCATATTATTAGCCATATTATGCTTAAATGATCGATAGAACGACAATTACTATACTTATTACTCTTATTATTATGAATCTAACTCATATTATTAACCATATTATGCAGATATGATCCATAGAACTACAATTACTATACTCATTACTCTCATTATTATCAATCTAACTCATATTATTAGCCATATTATGCATATATGATCGATAGAACGACAATTACTATACTTATTACTCTTACTATTATCAATCTAACTCATATTATGAGCCATATTATGCATATATGATCGATAGAACGACAATTACTGTACTTATTACTCTTATCATTATCGATCTAACTCATATTATTAGCCATATTATGCTTATATTACCGAAAGAACGACAATTACTGTACTTATTACTGTTATTATTATCAATCTAACTCATATTATTAGCCATATTATGCATATATGATCGATAGAACGACAATTACTATACTTATTACACTTACTATTATCAATCTAACTCATATTATTAGCCATATTATGCTTATATGATCGACAGAACGACAATTACTATACTTATTACTCTTACTATTATGAATCTAACTCATATTATTAACCATATTATGCAGATATGATCGATAGAACTACAATTACTATACTCATTACTCTTATTATTATCAATCTAACTCATATTATGAGCCATATTATGCATATATGATCGATAGAACGACAATTACTGTACTTATTACTCTTATTATTATCAATCTAACTCATATTATTAGCCGTATTATGCTTATATGATCGATAAAACGACAATTACTATACTTATTACTCTTATTATTATCAATCTAACTCATATTATTAGCCATATTATGCTTATATGATCGACAGAACGACAATTACTATACTTATTATTCTTATTTTTATCAACCTAACTCATATTATTAGCCATATTATGCTTAAATGATCGATAGAACGACAATTACTATACTTATTACTCTTACTATTATCAATCTAACTCATATTAATAGCCATGTTATGCATATATGATCGATAGAACGACAATTACTGTACTTATTACTCTTATCATTATCGATCTAACTCATATTATTAGCCATATTATGCTTATATGATCGATAGAACGACAATTACTATACTTATTACTCTTATTATTATGAATCTAACTCATATTATTAACCATATTATGCAGATACGACCGATAGAACTACAATTACTATGCTCATTACTCTTATTATTATCAATCTAACTCATATTATTAGCCATATTATGCTTAAATGATCGATAGAACGACAATTACTATACTTATTACTCGCATTATTATCAATCTAACTCATATTATTAGCCGTATTATGCTTATATGATCGATAGAACGACAATTACTATACTCACTACTCTTATTATTATCAATCTAACTCATATTATTAGCCATATTATGCTTATATGATCGACAGAACGACAATTACTATACTTATTACTCTTACTATTATCAATCTAACTCATATTATTAGCCATATTATGCATATATGATCGATAGAACGACAATTACTATACTTATTACACTTACTATTATCAATCTAACTCATATTATTAGCCATATTATGCTTATATGATCGACAGAACTACAATTACTATACTCATTACTCTCATTATTATCAATCTAACTCATATTATTAGCCATATTATGCTTATATGATCGATAGAACGACAATTACTATACTTATTACTCTTATTATTATGAATCTAACTCAAATTATTAACCATATTATGCAGATATGATCGATAGAGCTACAATTACTATACTTATTACACTTACTATTATCAATCTAACTCATATTATTAGCCGTATTATGCTTATATGATCGATAAAACGACAATTACTATACTTATTACTCGCATTATTATCAATCTAACTCATATTATTAGCCGTATTATGCTTATATGATCGATAGAACGACAATTACTATACTCACTACTCTTATTATTATCAATCTAACTCATATTATTAGCCATATTATGCTTATATGATCGACAGAACGACAATTACTATACTTATTACTCTTACTATTATCAATCTAACTCATATTATTAGCCATATTGTGCTTATATGATCGATAGTACGACAATTACTATACTTATTACTCTTACTATTATCAATCTAACTCATATTATTAGCCATATTATGCATATATGATCGATAGAACGACAATTACTATACTTATTACACTTACTATTATCAATCTAACTCATATTATTAGCCATATTATGCTTATATGATCGATAGAACGACAATTACTATACTTATTACTCTTACTATTATCAATCTAACTCATATTATGAGCCATATTATGCATATATGATCGATAGAACGACAATTACTGTACTTATTACTCTTATCATTATCGATCTAACTCATATTATTAGCCATATTATGCTTATATTATCGATAGAACGACAATTACTGTACTTATTACTGTTATTATTATCAATCTAACTCGTATTATTAGCCATATTATGCTTAAATGATCGATAGAACGACAATTACTATACTTATTACTCTTATTATTATGAATCTAACTCATATTATTAACCATATTATGCAGATAAGATCGATAGAACTACAATTACTATACTTATTACTCTTATTATTATCAATCTAACTCATATTATTAGCCGTATTATGCTTATATGATCGATAAAACGACAATTACTATACTTATTACTCTTATTATTATCAATCTAACTCATATTATTAGCCATATTATGCTTATATGATCGACAGAACGACAATTACTATACTTATTATTCTTATTTTTATCAACCTAACTCATATTATTAGCCATATTATGCTTAAATGATCGATAGAACGACAATTACTATACTTATTACTCTTATTATTATGAATCTAACTCATATTATTAACCATATTATGCAGATATGATCCATAGAACTACAATTACTATACTCATTACTCTCATTATTATCAATCTAACTCATATTATTAGCCATATTATGCATATATGATCGATAGAACGACAATTACTATACTTATTACTCTTACTATTATCAATCTAACTCATATTATGAGCCATATTATGCATATATGATCGATAGAACGACAATTACTGTACTTATTACTCTTATCATTATCGATCTAACTCATATTATTAGCCATATTATGCTTATATTACCGATAGAACGACAATTACTGTACTTATTACTGTTATTATTATCAATCTAACTCATATTATTAGCCATATTATGCATATATGATCGATAGAACGACAATTACTATACTTATTACACTTACTATTATCAATCTAACTCATATTATTAGCCATATTATGCTTATATGATCGACAGAACGACAATTACTATACTTATTACTCTTACTATTATGAATCTAACTCATATTATTAACCATATTATGCAGATATGATCGATAGAACTACAATTACTATACTCATTACTCTTATTATTATCAATCTAACTCATATTATTAACCATATTATGCAGATACGACCGATAGAACTACAATTACTATGCTCATTACTCTTATTATTATCAATCTAACTCATATTATTAGCCATATTATGCTTAAATGATCGATAGAACGACAATTACTATACTCATTACTCTTATTATTATCAATCTAACTCATATTATTAGCCATATTATGCTTAAATGATCGATAGACCGACAATTACTATACTTATTACTCGCATTATTATCAATCTAACTCATATTATTAGCCGTATTATGCTTATATGATCGATAGAACGACAATTACTATACTTATTACTCTTACTATTATCAATCTAACTCATATTATGAGCCATATTATGCATATATGATCGATAGAACGACAATTACTGTACTTATTACTCTTATTATTATCAATCTAACTCATATTATTAGCCGTATTATGCTTATATGATCGATAAAACGACAATTACTATACTTATTACTCTTATTATTATCAATCTAACTCATATTATTAGCCATATTATGCTTATATGATCGACAGAACGACAATTATTATACTTATTATTCTTATTTTTATCAACCTAACTCATATTATTAGCCATATTATGCTTAAATGATCGATAGAACGACAATTACTATACTTATTACTCTTACTATTATCAATCTAACTCATATTAATAGCCATATTATGCAGATATGATCGATAGAACTACAATTACTATACTCATTACTCTTATTATTATCAATCTAACTCATATTATTAACCATATTATGCAGATACGACCGATAGAACTACAATTACTATGCTCATTACTCTTATTATTATCAATCTAACTCACATTATTAGCCATATTATGCTTAAATGATCGATAGAACGACAATTACTATACTTATTACTCTTATTATTATCAATCTAACTCATATTATTAGCCATATTATGCTTATATGATCGACAGAACGACAATTACTATACTTATTACTCTTACTATTATCAATCTAACTCATATTAATAGCCATGTTATGCATATATGATCGATAGAACGACAATTACTGTACTTATTACTCTTATCATTATCGATCTAACTCATATTATTAGCCATATTATGCTTATATGATCGATAGAACGACAATTACTATACTTATTACTCTTATTATTATGAATCTAACTCATATTATTAACCATATTATGCAGATACGACCGATAGAACTACAATTACTATGCTCATTACTCTTATTATTATCAATCTAACTCATATTATTAGCCATATTATGCTTAAATGATCGATAGAACGACAATTACTATACTTATTACTCGCATTATTATCAATCTAACTCATATTATTAGCCGTATTATGCTTATATGATCGATAGAACGACAATTACTATACTCACTACTCTTATTATTATCAATCTAACTCATATTATTAGCCATATTATGCTTATATGATCGACAGAACGACAATTACTATACTTATTACTCTTACTATTATCAATCTAACTCATATTATTAGCCATATTGTGCTTATATGATCGATAGAACGACAATTACTATACTTATTACTCTTACTATTATCAATCTAACTCATATTATTAGCCATATTATGCATATATGATCGATAGAACGACAATTACTATACTTATTACACTTACTATTATCAATCTAACTCATATTATTAGCCATATTATGCTTATATGATCGACAGAACGACAATTACTATACTTATTACTCTTACTATTATCAATCTAACTCATATTATTAGCCATATTGTGCTTATATGATCGATAGAACGACAATTACTATACTTATTACTCTTACTATTATCAATCTAACTCATATTATTAGCCATGTTATGCATATATGATCGATAGAACGACAATTACTGTACTTATTATTCTTATTTTTATCAACCTAACTCATATTATTAGCCATATTATGCTTAAATGATCGATAGAACGACAATTACTATACTTATTACTCTTATTATTATGAATCTAACTCATATTATTAACCATATTATGCAGATATGATCCATAGAACTACAATTACTATACTCATTACTCTCATTATTATCAATCTAACTCATATTATTAGCCATATTATGCATATATGATCGATAGAACGACAATTACTGTACTTATTACTCTTATCATTATCGATCTAACTCATGTTATTAACCATGTTAGGCAGATATGATCGATAGCACGACATTTACTATACTTATTACTCTTATTATTACCAATCTAACTCATATTATTAGCCATATTATGCTTAAATGATCGATAGAACGACTATTACTATACTTATTACTCTTATTATTATCAAACTTACTCATATTATTAGCCATATTATGCTTATATGATCGATAGAACGACAATTACTATACTCACTACTCTTACTATTATCAACCTAACTCATATTATTAGCCATATTATGCTTAAATGATCGATAGAACGACAATTACTATACTTATTACTCTTATTATTATGAACCTAACTCATATTATTAACCATATTATGCAGATACGATCGATAGAACTACAATTACTATACATATTACTCTTATTATTATCAATCTAACTCATATTATTAGCCGTATTATGCTTAAATGATCGATAGAACGACAATTACTATACTTATTACTCTTATTATTATCAATCTAACTCATATTATTAGCCGGTTTATGCTTATATGATCGATAGAACGACAATTACTATACTTACTACTCTTATTATTATCAATCTAACTCATATTATTAGCCATATTATGCTTATATGATCGACAGAACGACAATTACTATACTTATTACTCTTACTATTATCAATCTAACTCATATTATTAGCCATATTGTGCTTATATGATCGATAGAACGACAATTACTATACTTATTACTCTTACTATTATCAATCTAACTCATATTATTAGCCATGTTATGCATATATGATCGATAGAACGACAATTACTGTACTTATTACTCTTATCATTATCGATCTAACTCATATTATTAGCCATATTATGCTTATATGATCGATAGAACGACAATTACTATACTTATTACTCTTATTATTATGAATCTAACTCATATTATTAACCATATTATGCAGATACGATCGATAGAACTACAATTACTATACTTATTACTCTTATTATTATGAATCTAACTCACATTATTAACCATATTATGCAGATATGATCCATAGAACTACAATTACTATACTCATTACTCTCATTATTATCAATCTAACTCATATTATTAGCCGGTTTATGCTTATATGATCGATAGAACGACAATTACTATACTTACTACTCTTATTATTATCAATCTAACTCATATTATTAGCCATATTATGCTTATATGATCGACAGAACGACAATTACTATACTTATTACTCTTACTATTATCAATCTAACTCATATTATTAGCCATGTTATGCATATATGATCGATAGAACGACAATTACTGTACCTATTACTCTTATCATTATCGATCTAACTCATATTATTAGCCATATTATGCTTATATGATCGATAGAACGACAATTACTATACTTATTACTCTTATTATTATGAATCTAACTCATATTATTAACCATATTATGCAGATATGATCGATAGAACTACAATTACTATACTCATTTCTCTTATTATTATCAATCTAACTCATATTATTAACCATATTATGCAGATACGACCGATAGAACTACAATTACTATGCTCATTACTCTTATTATTATCAATCTAACTCATATTATTAGCCATATTATGCTTAAATGATCGATAGAACGACAATTACTATACTTATTACTCGCATTATTATCAATCTAACTCATATTATTAGCCGTATTATGCTTATATGATCGATAGAACGACAATTACTATACTCACTACTCTTATTATTATCAATCTAACTCATATTATTAGCCATATTATGCTTATATGATCGACAGAACGACAATTACTATACTTATTTCTCTTACTATTATCAATCTAACTCATATTATTAGCCATATTGTGCTTATATGATCGATAGAACGACAATTACTATACTTATTACTCTTACTATTATCAATCTAACTCATATTATTAGCCATATTATGCATATATGATCGATAGAACGACAATTACTATACTTATTACACTTACTATTATCAATCTAACTCATATTATTAGCCATATTATGCTTATATGATCGACAGAACGACAATTACTATACTTATTACTCTTACTATTATGAATCTAACTCATATTATTAACCATATTATGCAGATATGATCGATAGAACTACAATTACTATACTCATTACTCTTATTATTATCAATCTAACTCACATTATTAACCATATTATGCAGATATGATCCATAGAACTACAATTACTATACTCATTACTCTCATTATTATCAATCTAACTCATATTATTAGCCGGTTTATGCTTATATGATCGATAGAACGACAATTACTATACTTACTACTCTTATTATTATCAATCTAACTCATATTATTAGCCATATTATGCTTATATGATCGACAGAACGACAATTACTATACTTATTACTCTTACTATTATCAATCTAACTCATATTATTAGCCATGTTATGCATATATGATCGATAGAACGACAATTACTGTACCTATTACTCTTATCATTATCGATCTAACTCATATTATTAGCCATATTATGCTTATATGATCGATAGAACGACAATTACTATACTTATTACTCTTATTATTATGAATCTAACTCATATTATTAACCATATTATGCAGATATGATCGATAGAACTACAATTACTATACTCATTTCTCTTATTATTATCAATCTAACTCATATTATTAACCATATTATGCAGATACGACCGATAGAACTACAATTACTATGCTCATTACTCTTATTATTATCAATCTAACTCATATTATTAGCCATATTATGCTTAAATGATCGATAGAACGACAATTACTATACTTATTACTCGCATTATTATCAATCTAACTCATATTATTAGCCGTATTATGCTTATATGATCGATAGAACGACAATTACTATACTCACTACTCTTATTATTATCAATCTAACTCATATTATTAGCCATATTATGCTTATATGATCGACAGAACGACAATTACTATACTTATTTCTCTTACTATTATCAATCTAACTCATATTATTAGCCATATTGTGCTTATATGATCGATAGAACGACAATTACTATACTTATTACTCTTACTATTATCAATCTAACTCATATTATTAGCCATATTATGCATATATGATCGATAGAACGACAATTACTGTACTTATTACTCTTATCATTATCGATCTAACTCATATTATTAGCCATATTATGCTTATATGATCGATAGAACGACAATTACTATACTTATTACTCTTATTATTATGAATCTAACTCATATTATTAACCATATTATGCAGATACGATCGATAGAACTACAATTACTATACTTATTACTCTTATTATTATGAATCTAACTCACATTATTAACCATATTATGCAGATATGATCCATAGAACTACAATTACTATACTCATTACTCTCATTATTATCAATCTAACTCATATTATTAGCCGGTTTATGCTTATATGATCGATAGAACGACAATTACTATACTTACTACTCTTATTATTATCAATCTAACTCATATTATTAGCCATATTATGCTTATATGATCGACAGAACGACAATTACTATACTTATTACTCTTACTATTATCAATCTAACTCATATTATTAGCCATGTTATGCATATATGATCGATAGAACGACAATTACTGTACCTATTACTCTTATCATTATCGATCTAACTCATATTATTAGCCATATTATGCTTATATGATCGATAGAACGACAATTACTATACTTATTACTCTTATTATTATGAATCTAACTCATATTATTAACCATATTATGCAGATATGATCGATAGAACTACAATTACTATACTCATTTCTCTTATTATTATCAATCTAACTCATATTATTAACCATATTATGCAGATACGACCGATAGAACTACAATTACTATGCTCATTACTCTTATTATTATCAATCTAACTCATATTATTAGCCATATTATGCTTAAATGATCGATAGAACGACAATTACTATACTTATTACTCGCATTATTATCAATCTAACTCATATTATTAGCCGTATTATGCTTATATGATCGATAGAACGACAATTACTATACTCACTACTCTTATTATTATCAATCTAACTCATATTATTAGCCATATTATGCTTATATGATCGACAGAACGACAATTACTATACTTATTTCTCTTACTATTATCAATCTAACTCATATTATTAGCCATATTGTGCTTATATGATCGATAGAACGACAATTACTATACTTATTACTCTTACTATTATCAATCTAACTCATATTATTAGCCATATTATGCATATATGATCGATAGAACGACAATTACTATACTTATTACACTTACTATTATCAATCTAACTCATATTATTAGCCATATTATGCTTATATGATCGACAGAACGACAATTACTATACTTATTACTCTTACTATTATGAATCTAACTCATATTATTAACCATATTATGCAGATATGATCGATAGAACTACAATTACTATACTCATTACTCTTATTATTATCAATCTAACTCATATTATTAACCATATTATGCAGATACGACCGATAGAACTACAATTACTATGCTCATTACTCTTATTATTATCAATCTAACTCATATTATTAGCCATATTATGCTTAAATGATCGATAGAACGACAATTACTATACTTATTACTCTTACTATTATCAATCTAACTCATATTATTAGCCATATTGTGCTTATATGATCGGTAGAACGACAATTACTATACTTATTACTCTTACTATTATCAATCTAACTCATATTATTAGCCATACTATGCATATATGATCGATAGAACGACAATTACTATACTTATTACACTTACTATTATCAATCTAACTCATATTATTAGCCATATTATGCTTATATGATCGACAGAACGACAATTACTATACTTATTACTCTTACTATTATGAATCTAACTCATATTATTAACCACATTATGCAGATATGATCGATAGAACTACAATTACTATACTCATTACTCTTATTATTATCAATCTAACTCATATTATTAGCCATATTATGCTTAAATGATCGATAGAACGACAATTACTATACTCATTACTCTTATTATTATCAATCTAACTCATATTATTAGCCATATTATGCTTAAATGATCGATAGACCGACAATTACTATACTTATTACTCGCATTATTATCAATCTAACTCATATTATTAGCCGTATTATGCTTATATGATCGATAGAACGACAATTACTATACTCACTACTCTTATTATTATCAATCTAACTCATATTATTAGCCATATTATGCTTATATGATCGACAGAACGACAATTACTATACTTATTACTCTTACTATTATCAATCTAACTCATATTATTAGCCATATTGTGCTTATATGATCGATAGAACGACAATTACTATACTTATTACTCTTACTATTATCAATCTAACTCATATTATTAGCCATATTATGCATATATGATCGATAGAACGACAATTACTATACTTATTACACTTACTATTATCAATCTAACTCATATTATTAGCCATATTATGCTTATATGATCGATAGAACGACAATTACTATACTTATTACTCTTACTATTATCAATCTAACTCATATTATGAGCCATATTATGCATATATGATCGATAGAACGACAATTACTGTACTTATTACTCTTATCATTATCGATCTAACTCATATTATTAGCCATATTATGCTTATATTATCGATAGAACGACAATTACTGTACTTATTACTCTTATTATTATGAATCTAACTCATATTATTAACCATATTATGCAGATACGATCGATAGAACTACAATTACTATACTTATTACTCTTATTATTATCAATCTAACTCATATTATTAGCCGTATTATGCTTATATGATCGATAAAACGACAATTACTATACTTATTACTCTTATTATTATCAATCTAACTCATATTATTAGCCGTATTATGCTTATATGATCGATAAAACGACAATTACTATACTTATTACTCTTATTATTATCAATCTAACTCATATTATTAGCCATATTATGCTTATATGATCGACAGAACGACAATTACTATACTTATTATTCTTATTTTTATCAACCTAACTCATATTATTAGCCATATTATGCTTAAATGATCGATAGAACGACAATTACTATACTTATTACTCTTATTATTATGAATCTAACTCATATTATTAACCATATTATGCAGATATGATCCATAGAACTACAATTACTATACTCATTACTCTCATTATTATCAATCTAACTCATATTATTAGCCATATTATGCATATATGATCGATAGAACGACAATTACTGTACTTATTACTCTTATCATTATCGATCTAACTCATGTTATTAACCATATTAGGCAGATATGATCGATAGCACGACATTTACTATACTTATTACTCTTATTATTACCAATCTAACTCATATTATTAGCCATATTATGCTTAAATGATCGATAGAACGACTATTACTATACTTATTACTATTATTATTATCAAACTTACTCATATTATTAGCCATATTATGCTTATATGATCGATAGAACGACAATTACTATACTCACTACTCTTACTATTATCAACCTAACTCATATTATTAACCATATTATGCAGATATGATCCATAGAACTACAATTACTATACACATTACTCTCATTATTATCAATCTAACTCATATTATTAGCCATATTATGCATATATGATCGATAGAACGACAATTACTGTACTTATTACTCTTATCATTATCGATCTAACTCATGTTATTAACCATATTAGGCAGATATGATCGATAGCACGACATTTACTATACTTATTACTCTTATTATTACCAATCTAACTCATATTATTAGCCATATTATGCTTAAATGATCGATAGAACGACTATTACTATACTTATTACTCTTACTATTATCAATCTAACTCATATTATTAGCCATATTATGCATATATGATCGATAGAACGACAATTACTATACTTATTACTCTTATTATTATCAATCTAACTCATATTATTAGCCATATTATGCTTATATGATCGACAGAACGACAATTACTGTACTTATTACTCTTATTATTATCAATCTAACTCATATTATTAGTCGTATTATGCTTATATGATCGATAAAACGACAATTACTATACTTATTACTCTTATTATTATCAATCTAACTCATATTATTAGCCATATTATGCTTATATGATCGACAGAACGACAATTACTATACTTATTATTCTTATTTTTATCAACCTAACTCATATTATTAGCCATATTATGCTTAAATGATCGATAGAACGACAATTACTATACTTATTACTCTTACTATTATCAATCTAACTCATATTAATAGCCATGTTATGCATATATGATCGATAGAACGACAATTACTGTACTTATTACTCTTATCATTATCGATCTAACTCATATTATTAGCCATATTATGCTTATATGATTGATAGAACGACAATTACTATACTTATTACTCTTATTATTATGAATCTAACTCATATTATTAACCATATTATGCAGATACGACCGATAGAACTACAATTACTATGCTCATTACTCTTATTATTATCAATCTAACTCATATTATTAGCCATATTATGCTTAAATGATCGATAGAACGACAATTACTATACTTATTACTCGCATTATTATCAATCTAACTCATATTATTAGCCGTATTATGCTTATATGATCGATAGAACTACAATTACTATACTCATTACTCTCATTATTATCAATCTAACTCATATTATTAGCCATATTATGCATATATGATCGATAGAACGACAATTACTGTACTTATTACTCTTATCATTATCGATCTAACTCATGTTATTAACCATGTTAGGCAGATATGATCGATAGCACGACATTTACTATACTTATTACTCTTATTATTATCAATCTAACTCATATTATTAGCCATATTATGCATATATGATCGATAGAACGACAATTACTATACTTATTACACTTACTATTATCAATCTAACTCATATTATTAGCCATATTATGCTTATATGATCGATAGAACGACAATTACTGTACTTATTACTCTTACTATTATCAATCTAACTCATATTATGAGCCATATTATGCATATATGATCGATAGAACGACAATTACTGTACTTATTACTCTTATCATTATCGATCTAACTCATATTATTAGCCATATTATGCTTATATTATCGATAGAACGACAATTACTGTACTTATTACTCTTATCATTATCGATCTAACTCATGTTATTAACCATATTAGGCAGATATGATCGATAGCACGACATTTACTATACTTATTACTCTTATTATTACCAATCTAACTCATATTATTAGCCATATTATGCTTAAATGATCGATAGAACGACTATTACTATACTTATTACTATTATTATTATCAAACTTACTCATATTATTAGCCATATTATGCTTATATGATCGATAGAACGACAATTACTATACTCACTACTCTTACTATTATCAACCTAACTCATATTATTAGCCATATTATGCTTAAATGATCGATAGAACGACAATTACTATACTTATTACTCTTATTATTATGAATCTAACTCATATTATTAACCACATTATGCAGATATGATCGATAGAACTACAATTACTATACTCATTACTCTTATTATTATCAATCTAACTCATATTATTAACCATATTATGCAGATACGACCGATAGAACTACAATTACTATGCTCATTACGCTTATTATTATCAATCTAACTCATATTATTAGCCATATTATGCTTAAATGATCGATAGAACGACAATTACTATACTTATTACTCTTACTATTATCAATCTAACTCATATTATTAGCCATATTGTGCTTATATGATCGATAGAACGACAATTACTATACTTATTACTCTTACTATTATCAATCTAACTCATATTATTAGCCATACTATGCATATATGATCGATAGAACGACAATTACTATACTTATTACACTTACTATTATCAATCTAACTCATATTATTAGCCATATTATGCTTATATGATCGACAGAACGACAATTACTATACTTATTACTCTTACTATTATGAATCTAACTCATATTATTAACCACATTATGCAGATATGATCGATAGAACTACAATTACTATACTCATTACTCTTATTATTATCAATCTAACTCATATTATTAGCCATATTATGCTTAAATGATCGATAGAACGACAATTACTATACTCATTACTCTTATTATTATCAATCTAACTCATATTATTAGCCATATTATGCTTAAATGATCGATAGACCGACAATTACTGTACTTATTACTCGCATTATTATCAATCTAACTCATATTATTAGCCGTATTATGCTTATATGATCGATAGAACGACAATTACTATACTCACTACTCTTATTATTATCAATCTAACTCATATTATTAGCCATATTATGCTTATATGATCGACAGAACGACAATTACTATACTTATTACTCTTACTATTATCAATCTAACTCATATTATTAGCTATATTGTGCTTATATGATCGATAGAACGACAATTACTATACTTATTACTCTTACTATTATCAATCTAACTCATATTATTAGCCATATTATGCATATATGATCGATAGAACGACAATTACTATACTTATTACACTTACTATTATCAATCTAACTCATATTATTAGCCATATTATGCTTATATGATCGATAGAACGACAATTACTATACTTATTACTCTTACTATTATCAACCTAACTCATATTATTAGCCATATTATGCTTAAATGATCGATAGAACGACAATTACTATACTTATTACTCTTATTATTATGAATCTAACTCATATTATTAACCATATTATGCAGATATGATCCATAGAACTACAATTACTATACTCATTACTCTCATTATTATCAATCTAACTCATATTATTAGCCATATTATGCATATATGATCGATAGAACGACAATTACTGTACTTATTACTCTTATCATTATCGATCTAACTCATGTTATTAACCATATTAGGCAGATATGATCGATAGCACGACATTTACTATACTTATTACTCTTATTATTACCAATCTAACTCATATTATTAGCCATATTATGCTTAAATGATCGATAGAACGACTATTACTATACTTATTACTATTATTATTATCGAACTTACTCATATTATTAGCCATATTATGCTTATATGATCGATAGAACGACAATTACTATACTCACTACTCTTACTATTATCAACCTAACTCATATTATTAACCATATTATGCAGATATGATCCATAGAACTACAATTACTATACTCATTACTCTCATTATTATCAATCTAACTCATATTATTAGCCATATTATGCATATATGATCGATAGAACGACAATTACTGTACTTATTACTCTTATCATTATCGATCTAACTCATGTTATTAACCATATTAGGCAGATATGATCGATAGCACGACATTTACTATACTTATTACTCTTATTATTACCAATCTAACTCATATTATTAGCCATATTATGCTTAAATGATCGATAGAACGACTATTACTGTACTTATTACTCTTATTATTATCAATCTAACTCATATTATTAGCCGTATTATGCTTATATGATCGATAAAACGACAATTACTATACTTATTACTCTTATTATTATCAATCTAACTCATATTATTAGCCATATTATGCTTATATGATCGACAGAACGACAATTACTATACTTATTATTCTTATTTTTATCAACCTAACTCATATTATTAGCCATATTATGCTTAAATGATCGATAGAACGACAATTACTATACTTATTACTCTTACTATTATCAATCTAACTCATATTAATAGCCATGTTATGCATATATGATCGATAGAACGACAATTACTGTACTTATTACTCTTATCATTATCGATCTAACTCATATTATTAGCCATATTATGCTTATATGATCGATAGAACGACAATTACTATACTTATTACTCTTATTATTATGAATCTAACTCATATTATTAACCATATTATGCAGATACGACCGATAGAACTACAATTACTATGCTCATTACTCTTATTATTATCAATCTAACTCATATTATTAGCCATATTATGCTTAAATGATCGATAGAACGACAATTACTATACTTATTACTCGCATTATTATCAATCTAACTCATATTATTAGCCGTATTATGCTTATATGATCGATAGAACGACAATTACTATACTCACTACTCTTATTATTATCAATCTAACTCATATTATTAGCCATATTATGCTTATATGATCGACAGAACGACAATTACTATACTTATTACTCTTACTATTATCAATCTAACTCATATTATTAGCCATATTGTGCTTATATGATCGATAGAACGACAATTACTATACTTATTACTCTTACTATTATCAATCTAACTCATATTATTAGCCATATTATGCATATATGATCGATAGAACGACAATTACTATACTTATTACACTTACTATTATCAATCTAACTCATATTATTAGCCATATTATGCTTATATGATCGACAGAACGACAATTACTATACTTATTACTCTTACTATTATCAATCTAACTCATATTATTAGCCATATTGTGCTTATATGATCGATAGAACGACAATTACTATACTTATTACTCTTACTATTATCAATCTAACTCATATTATTAGCCATGTTATGCATATATGATCGATAGAACGACAATTACTGTACTTATTACTCTTATCATTATCGATCTAACTCATATTATTAGCCATATTATGCTTATATGATCGATAGAACGACAATTACTATACTTATTACTCTTATTATTATGAATCTAACTCATATTATTAACCATATTATGCAGATACGACCGATAGAACTACAATTACTATGCTCATTACTCTTATTATTATCAATCTAACTCATATTATTAGCCATATTATGCTTAAATGATCGATAGAACGACAATTACTATACTTATTACTCGCATTATTATCAATCTAACTCATATTATTAGCCGTATTATGCTTATATGATCGATAGAACGACAATTACTATACTCACTACTCTTATTATTATCAATCTAACTCATATTATTAGCCATATTATGCTTATATGATCGACAGAACGACAATTACTATACTTATTACTCTTACTATTATCAATCTAACTCATATTATTAGCCATATTGTGCTTATATGATCGATAGAACGACAATTACTATACTTATTACTCTTACTATTATCAATCTAACTCATATTATTAGCCATATTATGCATATATGATCGATAGAACGACAATTACTATACTTATTACACTTACTATTATCAATCTAACTCATATTATTAGCCATATTATGCTTATATGATCGACAGAACGACAATTACTATACTTATTACTCTTACTATTATCAATCTAACTCATATTATTAGCCATATTGTGCTTATATGATCGATAGAACGACAATTACTATACTTATTACTCTTACTATTATCAATCTAACTCATATTATTAGCCATGTTATGCAGATATGATCGATAGAACTACAATTACTATACTTATTACACTTACTATTATCAATCTAACTCATATTATTAGCCGTATTATGCTTATATGATCGATAAAACGACAATTACTATACTTATTACTCTTATTATTATCAATCTAACTCATATTATTAGCCATATTATGCTTATATGATCGACAGAACGACAATTACTATACTTATTATTCTTATTTTTATCAACCTAACTCATATTATTAGCCATATTATGCTTAAATGATCGATAGAACGACAATTACTATACTTATTACTCTTATTATTATGAATCTAACTCATATTATTAACCATATTATGCAGATATGATCCATAGAACTACAATTACTATACTCATTACTCTCATTATTATCAATCTAACTCATATTATTAGCCATATTATGCATATATGATCGATAGAACGACAATTACTGTACTTATTACTCTTATCATTATCGATCTAACTCATGTTATTAACCATGTTAGGCAGATATGATCGATAGCACGACATTTACTATACTTATTACTCTTATTATTACCAATCTAACTCATATTATTAGCCATATTATGCTTAAATGATCGATAGAACGACTATTACTATACTTATTACTATTATTATTATCACACTTACTCATATTATTAGCCATATTATGCTTATATGATCGATAGAACGACAATTACTATACTCACTACTCTTACTATTATCAACCTAACTCATATTATTAGCCATATTATGCTTAAATGATCGATAGAACGACAATTACTATACTTATTACTCTTATTATTATGAATCTAACTCATATTATTAACCATATTATGCAGATGCGATCGATAGAACTACAATTACTATACTTATTACTCTTATTATTATGAATCTAACTCACATTATTAATCATATTATGCAGATATGGTCCATAGAACTACAATTACTATACTCATTACTCTCATTATTATCAATCTAACTCATATTATTAGCCATATTATGCATATATGATCGATAGAACGACAATTACTGTACTTATTACTCTTATCATTATCGATCTAACTCATGTTATTAACCATATTAGGCAGATATGATCGATAGCACGACATTTACTATACTTATTACTCTTATTATTACCAATCTAACTCATATTATTAGCCATATTATGCTTAAATGATCGATAGAACGACTATTACTATACTTATTACTATTATTATTATCAAACTTACTCATATTATTAGCCATATTATGCTTATATGATCGGTAGAACGACAATTACTATACTCACTACTCTTACTATTATCAATCTAACTCATATTATTAGCCATATTATGCATATATGATCGATAGAACGACAATTACTATACTTATTACACTTACTATTATCAATCTAACTCATATTATTAGCCATATTATGCTTATATGATCGATAGAACGACAATTACTATACTTATTACTCTTACTATTATCAATCTAACTCATATTATGAGCCATATTATGCATATATGATCGATAGAACGACAATTACTGTACTTATTACTCTTATCATTATCGATCTAACTCATATTATTAGCCATATTATGCTTATATTATCGATAGAACGACAATTACTGTACTTATTACTCTTATTATTATGAATCTAACTCATATTATTAACCATATTATGCAGATACGATCGATAGAACTACAATTACTATACTTATTACTCTTATTATTATCAATCTAACTCATATTATTAGCCGTATTATGCTTATATGATCGATAAAACGACAATTACTATACTCATTACTCTTATTATTATCAATCTAACTCATATTATTAACCATATTATGCAGATACGACCGATAGAACTACAATTACTATGCTCATTACGCTTATTATTATCAATCTAACTCATATTATTAGCCATATTATGCTTAAATGATCGATAGAACGACAATTACTATACTTATTACTCTTACTATTATCAATCTAACTCATATTATTAGCCATATTGTGCTTATATGATCGATAGAACGACAATTACTATACTTATTACTCTTACTATTATCAATCTAACTCATATTATTAGCCATACTATGCATATATGATCGATACAACGACAATTACTATACTTATTACACTTACTATTATCAATCTAACTCATATTATTAGCCATATTATGCTTATATGATCGACAGAACGACAATTACTATACTTATTACTCTTACTATTATGAATCTAACTCATATTATTAACCACATTATGCAGATATGATCGATAGAACTACAATTACTATACTCATTACTCTTATTATTATCAATCTAACTCATATTATTAGCCATATTATGCTTAAATGATCGATAGAACGACAATTACTATACTCATTACTCTTATTATTATCAATCTAACTCATATTATTAGCCATATTATGCTTAAATGATCGATAGACCGACAATTACTATACTTATTACTCGCATTATTATCAATCTAACTCATATTATTAGCCGTATTATGCTTATATGATCGATAGAACGACAATTACTATACTCACTACTCTTATTATTATCAATCTAACTCATATTATTAGCCATATTATGCTTATATGATCGACAGAACGACAATTACTATACTTATTACTCTTACTATTATCAATCTAACTCATATTATTAGCTATATTGTGCTTATATGATCGATAGAACGACAATTACTATACTTATTACTCTTACTATTATCAATCTAACTCATATTATTAGCCATATTATGCATATATGATCGATAGAACGACAATTACTATACTTATTACACTTACTATTATCAATCTAACTCATATTATTAGCCATATTATGCTTATATGATCGATAGAACGACAATTACTATACTTATTACTCTTACTATTATCAACCTAACTCATATTATTAGCCATATTATGCTTAAATGATCGATAGAACGACAATTACTATACTTATTACTCTTATTATTATGAATCTAACTCATATTATTGACCATATTATGCAGGTATGATCCATAGAACTACAATTACTATACTCATTACTCTCATTATTATCAATCTAACTCATATTATTAGCCATATTATGCATATATGATCGATAGAACGACAATTACTGTACTTATTACTCTTATCATTATCGATCTAACTCATGTTATTAACCATATTAGGCAGATATGATCGATAGCACGACATTTACTATACTTATTACTCTTATTATTACCAATCTAACTCATATTATTAGCCATATTATGCTTAAATGATCGATAGAACGACTATTACTATACTTATTACTATTATTATTATCGAACTTACTCATATTATTAGCCATATTATGCTTATATGATCGATAGAACGACAATTACTATACTCACTACTCTTACTATTATCAACCTAACTCATATTATTAACCATATTATGCAGATATGATCCATAGAACTACAATTACTATACTCATTACTCTCATTATTATCAATCTAACTCATATTATTAGCCATATTATGCATATATGATCGATAGAACGACAATTACTGTACTTATTACTCTTATCATTATCGATCTAACTCATGTTATTAACCATATTAGGCAGATATGATCGATAGCACGACATTTACTATACTTATTACTCTTATTATTACCAATCTAACTCATATTATTAGCCATATTATGCTTAAATGATCGATAGAACGACTATTACTGTACTTATTACTCTTATTATTATCAATCTAACTCATATTATTAGCCGTATTATGCTTATATGATCGATAAAACGACAATTACTATACTTATTACTCTTATTATTATCAATCTAACTCATATTATTAGCCATATTATGCTTATATGATCGACAGAACGACAATTACTATACTTATTATTCTTATTTTTATCAACCTAACTCATATTATTAGCCATATTATGCTTAAATGATCGATAGAACGACAATTACTATACTTATTACTCTTACTATTATCAATCTAACTCATATTAATAGCCATGTTATGCATATATGATCGATAGAACGACAATTACTGTACTTATTACTCTTATCATTATCGATCTAACTCATATTATTAGCCACATTATGCTTATATGATCGATAGAACGACAATTACTATACTTATTACTCTTATTATTATGAATCTAACTCATATTATTAACCATATTATGCAGATACGACCGATAGAACTACAATTACTATGCTCATTACTCTTATTATTATCAATCTAACTCATATTATTAGCCATATTATGCTTAAATGATCGATAGAACGACAATTACTATACTTATTACTCGCATTATTATCAATCTAACTCATATTATTAGCCGTATTATGCTTATATGATCGATAGAACGACAATTACTATACTCACTACTCTTATTATTATCAATCTAACTCATATTATTAGCCATATTATGCTTATATGATCGACAGAACGACAATTACTATACTTATTACTCTTACTATTATCAATCTAACTCATATTATTAGCCATATTGTGCTTATATGATCGATAGAACGACAATTACTATACTTATTACTCTTACTATTATCAATCTAACTCATATTATTAGCCATATTATGCATATATGATCGATAGAACGACAATTACTATACTTATTACACTTACTATTATCAATCTAACTCATATTATTAGCCATATTATGCTTATATGATCGACAGAACGACAATTACTATACTTATTACTCTTACTATTATCAATCTAACTCATATTATTAGCCATATTGTGCTTATATGATCGATAGAACGACAATTACTATACTTATTACTCTTACTATTATCAATCTAACTCATATTATTAGCCATGTTATGCATATATGATCGATAGAACGACAATTACTGTACTTATTACTCTTATCATTATCGATCTAACTCATATTATTAGCCATATTATGCTTATATGATCGATAGAACGACAATTACTATACTTATTACTCTCATTATTATGAATCTAACTCAAATTATTAACCATATTATGCAGATATGATCGATAGAACTACAATTACTATACTTATTACACTTACTATTATCAATCTAACTCATATTATTAGCCGTATTATGCTTATATGATCGATAAAACGACAATTACTATACTTATTACTCTTATTATTATCAATCTAACTCATATTATTAGCCATATTATGCTTATATGATCGACAGAACGACAATTACTATACTTATTATTCTTATTTTTATCAACCTAACTCATATTATTAGCCATATTATGCTTAAATGATCGATAGAACGACAATTACTATACTTATTACTCTTATTATTATGAATCTAACTCATATTATTAACCATATTATGCAGATATGATCCATAGAACTACAATTACTATACTCATTACTCTCATTATTATCAATCTAACCCATATTATTAGCCATATTATGCATATATGATCGATAGAACGACAATTACTGTACTTATTACTCTTATCATTATCGATCTAACTCATGTTATTAACCATGTTAGGCAGATATGATCGATAGCACGACATTTACTATACTTATTACTCTTATTATTACCAATCTAACTCATATTATTAGCCATATTATGCTTAAATGATCGATAGAACGACTATTACTATACTTATTACTATTATTATTATCACACTTACTCATATTATTAGCCATATTATGCTTATATGATCGATAGAACGACAATTACTATACTCACTACTCTTACTATTATCAACCTAACTCATATTATTAGCCATATTATGCTTAAATGATCGATAGAACGACAATTACTATACTTATTACTCTTATTATTATGAATCTAACTCATATTATTAACCATATTATGCAGATGCGATCGATAGAACTACAATTACTATACTTATTACTCTTATTATTATGAATCTAACTCATATTATTAGCCATATTATGCATATATGATCGATAGAACGACAATTACTGTACTTATTACTCTTATCATTATCGATCTAACTCATGTTATTAACCATATTAGGCAGATATGATCGATAGCACGACATTTACTATACTTATTACTCTTATTATTATCAATCTAACTCATATTATTAGCCATATTATGCATATATGATCGATAGAACGACAATTACTATACTTATTACTCTTATTATTATCAATCTAACTCATATTATTAGCCATATTATGCTTATATGATCGACAGAACGACAATTACTGTACTTATTACTCTTATTATTATCAATCTAACTCATATTATTAGCCGTATTATGCTTATATGATCGATAAAACGACAATTACTATACTTATTACTCTTATTATTATCAATCTAACTCATATTATTAGCCATATTATGCTTATATGATCGACAGAACGACAATTACTATACTTATTATTCTTATTTTATCAACCTAACTCATATTATTAGCCATATTATGCTTAAATGATCGATAGAACGACAATTACTATACTCATTACTCTTACTATTATCAATCTAACTCATATTAATAGCCATGTTATGCATATATGATCGATAGAACGACAATTACTGTACTTATTACTCTTATCATTATCGATCTAACTCATATTATTAGCCATATTATGCTTATATGATCGATAGAACGACAATTACTATACTTATTACTCTTATTATTATGAATCTAACTCATATTATTAACCATATTATGCAGATACGACCGATAGAACTACAATTACTATGCTCATTACTCTTATTATTATCAATCTAACTCATATTATTAGCCATATTATGCTTAAATGATCGATAGAACGACAATTACTATACTTATTACTCGCATTATTATCAATCTAACTCATATTATTAGCCGTATTATGCTTATATGATCGATAGAACGACAATTACTATACTCACTACTCTTATTATTATCAATCTAACTCATATTATTAGCCATATTATGCTTATATGATCGACAGAACGACAATTACTATACTTATTACTCTTACTATTATCAATCTAACTCATATTATTAGCCATATTGTGCTTATATGATCGATAGAACGACAATTACTATACTTATTACTCTTACTATTATCAATCTAACTCATATTATTAGCCATATTATGCATATATGATCGATAGAACGACAATTACTATACTTATTACACTTACTATTATCAATCTAACTCATATTATTAGCCATATTATGCTTATATGATCGACAGAACGACAATTACTATACTTATTACTCTTACTATTATCAATCTAACTCATATTATTAGCCATATTGTGCTTATATGATCGATAGAACGACAATTACTATACTTATTACTCTTACTATTATCAATCTAACTCATATTATTAGCCATGTTATGCAGATATGATCGATAGAACTACAATTACTATACTTATTACACTTACTATTATCAATCTAACTCATATTATTAGCCGTATTATGCTTATATGATCGATAAAACGACAATTACTATACTTATTACTCTTATTATTATCAATCTAACTCATATTATTAGCCATATTATGCTTATATGATCGACAGAACGACAATTACTATACTTATTATTCTTATTTTTATCAACCTAACTCATATTATTAGCCATATTATGCTTAAATGATCGATAGAACGACAATTACTATACTTATTACTCTTATTATTATGAATCTAACTCATATTATTAACCCATATTATGCAGATATGATCCATAGAACTACAATTACTATACTCATTACTCTCATTATTATCAATCTAACTCATATTATTAGCCATATTATGCATATATGATCGATAGAACGACAATTACTGTACTTATTACTCTTATCATTATCGATCTAACTCATGTTATTAACCATGTTAGGCAGATATGATCGATAGCACGACATTTACTATACTTATTACTCTTATTATTACCAATCTAACTCATATTATTAGCCATATTATGCTTAAATGATCGATAGAACGACTATTACTATACTTATTACTATTATTATTATCACACTTACTCATATTATTAGCCATATTATGCTTATATGATCGATAGAACGACAATTACTATACTCACTACTCTTACTATTATCAACCTAACTCATATTATTAGCCATATTATGCTTAAATGATCGATAGAACGACAATTACTATACTTATTACTCTTATTATTATGAATCTAACTCATATTATTAACCATATTATGCAGATGCGATCGATAGAACTACAATTACTATACTTATTACTCTTATTATTATGAATCTAACTCACATTATTAACCATATTATGCAGATATGGTCCATAGAACTACAATTACTATACTCATTACTCTCATTATTATCAATCTAACTCATATTATTAGCCATATTATGCATATATGATCGATAGAACGACAATTACTGTACTTATTACTCTTATCATTATCGATCTAACTCATGTTATTAACCATATTAGGCAGATATGATCGATAGCACGACATTTACTATACTTATTACTCTTATTATTACCAATCTAACTCATATTATTAGCCATATTATGCTTAAATGATCGATAGAACGACTATTACTATACTTATTACTATTATTATTATCAAACTTACTCATATTATTAGCCATATTATGCTTATATGATCGGTAGAACGACAATTACTATACTCACTACTCTTACTATTATCAACCTAACTCATATTATTAGCCATATTATGCTTAAATGATCGATAGAACGACAATTACTATACTTATTACTCTTATTATTATGAATCTAACTCATATTATTAACCATATTATGCAGATACGATCGATAGAACTACAATTACTATACTTATTACTCTTATTATTATCAATCTAACTCATATTATTAGCCGTATTATGCTTAAATGATCGATAGAACGACAATTACCTTACTTATTACTCTTATTATTATCATTCTAACTCATATTATTAGCCATATTATGCCTACATGATCGACAGAACGACAATTACTATACTTATTATTCTTATTTTTATCAACCTAACTCATATTATTAGCCATATTATGCTTAAATGATCGATAGAACGACAATTACTATACTTATTACTCTTATTATTATGAATCTAACTCATATTATTAAACATATTATGCAGATATGATCGATAGAACTACAATTACTATACTCATTACTCTTATTATTATCAATCTAACTCATATTATTAGCCATAGTATGCTTATATGATCGATAGAACGACAATTACTGTACTCACTACTCTTATTATTATCAATCTAACTCATATTATTAGCCATATTATGCTTATATGATCGACAGAACGACAATTACTATACTTATTACTCTTACTATTATCAATCTAACTCATATTATTAGCCATATTATGCATATATGATCGATAGAACGACAATTACTATACTTATTACTCTTATTATTATCAATCTAACTCATATTATTAGCCATATTATGCTTATATGATCGACAGAACGACAATTACTGTACTTATTACTCTTATTATTATCAATCTAACTCATATTATTAGCCGTATTATGCTTATATGATCGATAAAACGACAATTACTATACTTATTACTCTTATTA
>NW_027473743.1:102579-160457 GCF_050947335.1 Megachile rotundata
ATAAGCATAATATGGCTAATAATACGAGTTAGATTGATAATAATAAGAGTAATAAGTATAGTAATTGTCGTTCTATCGATCATATAAACACAATATGGCTAATAATATGAGTTAGATTGATAATAATAAGAGTAATGAGTATAGTAATTGTCGTTCTATCGATCATATCTGCATAATATGGTTAACAGTATGAGTTAGATTGATAATAATAAGAGTAATAAGTATAGTAATTGTCGTTATATCGATCATATAACCATAATATGGCTAATAGCATGAGTTGGATTGATAATAATAAGAGTAATGAGTATAGTAATTGTCGTTCTATCGATCATATCTGCATAATATGGTTAATAATATGAGTTAGATTGATAATAGTGAGTGTAATAAATAAGTAATTGTCGTTCTGTCGATCATATTAGCATAATATGGTTAATAATATGAGTTAGATTGATAATAATAAGAGTAATAAGTATAGTATTTGTCGTTCTATCGATCATATAAGCATAATATGGCTAATAATACGAGTTAGATTGATAATACTAAGAGTAGTGAGTATAGTAATTCTCGTTCTATCGATCATATAAGGATAATATGGCTAATAATATGAGTTAGATTGATAATAATAAGAGTAATGAGTATAGTAATTGTAGTTCTATCGATCATTTAAGCATAATATGGCTAATAATATGAGTTAGATTGATAATAATAAGAGTAATGAGTATAGTAATTGTAGTTCTATCGATCATATCTGCATAATATGGTTAATAATATGAGTTAGATTGATAATAATAAGAGTAATAAGTATAGTAATTGTCGTTCTATCGATCATATAAGCATAATATGGCTAATAATATGAGTTAGATTGATAATACTAAGAGTAGTGAGTATAGTAATTCTCATTCTATCGATCATATAAGCATAATATGGCTAATAATATGACTTAGATAGATAATAATAAGAGTAATGAGTATAGTAACTGTAGTTCTATCGATCATATCTGCATAATATGGTTAATAATATGAGTTAGATTCATAATAATAACAGTAATAAGTATAGTAATTGTCGTTCTATCGATCATTTAAGCATAATATGGCTAATAATATGAGTTAGATTGATAATACTAAGGGTAGTGAGTATAGTAATTCTCGTTCTATCGATCATATAAGCATAATATGGCTAATAATATGAGTTGGATTGATAATAATAAGAGTAATAAGTATAGTAATTGTCGTTCTATCGATCATATAAGCATAATATGCCTAATAATATGAGTTAGATTGATAATACTAAGAGTAGTGAGTATAGTAATTCTCATTCTATCGATCATATAAGCATAATATGGCTAATAATATGAGTTAGACAGATAATAATAAGAGTAATGAGTATAGTAATTGTAGTTCTATCGATCATATCTGCATAATATGGTTAATAATATGAGTTAGATTGATAATAATAAGAGTAATAAGTATAGTAATTGTCGTTCTCTCGATCATATAAGCATAATATGGCTAATAATATGAGTTAGAGTGATAATACTAAGAGTAGTGAGTATAGTAATTCTCATTCTATCGATCATATAAGCATAATATGGCTAATAATAGGAGTTAGATTGATAATAATAACAGTAATAAGTATAGTAATTGTCGTTCTATCGATAATATAAGCATAATATGGCTATTAATTTGAGTTAGATTCACAATAATAAGAGTAATAAGTATAGTAATTGTCGTTCTATCGATCATATAAGCATAATATGGTTAATAATATGAGTTAGATTTATAATAATAAGAGTAATAAGTATAGTAATTGTCGTTCTATCGATCATATCTGCCTAATATGGTTAATAATATGAGTTAGATTGATAATAGTGAGTGTAATAAGTATAGTAATTGTCGTTCTGTCGATCATATTAGCATAATATGGTTAATAATATGAGTTAGATTGATAATAATAAGAGTAATAAGTATAGTATTTGTCGTTCTATCGATCATATAAGCATAATATGGCTAATAATACGAGTTAGATTGATAATAATAAGAGTAATAAGTATAGTAATTGTCGTTCTATCGATCATATAAGCATAATATGGCTAATAATATGAGTTAGATTGATAATACTAAGAGTAGTGAGTATAGTAATTGTCGTTCTATCGATCATATAAGCATAATATGGCTAATAATATGAGTTAGATTGATAATAATAACAGTAATAAGTAGAGTAATTGTCGTTCTATCGATAATATAAGCATAATATGGCTAATAATATGAGTTAGAGTGATAATACTAAGAGTAGTGAGTATAGTAATTCTCATTCTATCGATCATATAAGCATAATATGGCTAATAATAGGAGTTAGATTGATAATAATAACAGTAATAAGTATAGTAATTGTCGTTCTATCGATAATATAAGCATAATATGGCTATTAATTTGAGTTAGATTCACAATAATAAGAGTAATAAGTATAGTAATTGTCGTTCTATCGATCATATAAGCATAATATGGTTAATAATATGAGTTAGATTTATAATAATAAGAGTAATAAGTATAGTAATTGTCGTTCTATCGATCATATCTGCCTAATATGGTTAATAATATGAGTTAGATTGATAATAGTGAGTGTAATAAGTATAGTAATTGCCGTTCTGTCGATCATATTAGCATAATATGGTTAATAATATGAGTTAGATTGATAATAATAAGAGTAATAAGTATAGTATTTGTCGTTCTATCGATCATATAAGCATAATATGGCTAATAATACGAGTTAGATTGATAATAATAAGAGTAATAAGTATAGTAATTGTCGTTCTATCGATCATATAAGCATAATATGGCTAATAATATGAGTTAGATTGATAATACTAAGAGTAGTGAGTATAGTAATTGTCGTTCTATCGATCATATAAGCATAATATGGCTAATAATATGAGTTAGATTGATAATAATAACAGTAATAAGTAGAGTAATTGTCGTTCTATCGATAATATAAGCATAATATGGCTAATAATATGAGTTAGATTGATAATACTAAGAGTAGGTGAGTATAGTAATTGTCGTTCTATCGATCATATAAGCATAATATGGCTAATAATATGAGTTAGATTGATAATAATAAGAGTAATAAGTATAGTAATTGTCGTTATATCGATCATATAACCATAATATGGCTAATAGCATGAGTTGGATTGATAATAATAAGAGTAATGAGTATAGTAATTGTCGTTCTATCGATCATATCTGCATAATATGGTTAATAATATGAGTTTAGATTGATAATAGTAAGTGTAATAAATATAGTAATTGTCGTTCTATCGCTCATATTAGCACAATATGGCTAGTAACATGAGTTAGATTGATAATAATAAGAGTAATAAGTATAGTATTTGTCGTTCTATCGATCATATAAGCATAATATGGCTAATAATACGAGTTAGATTGATAATAATAAGAGTAATAAGTATAGTAATTGTCGTTCTATCGATCATATAAGCATAATATGGCTAATAATATGAGTTAGATTGATAATACTAAGAGTAGTGAGTATAGTAATTGTCGTTCTATCGATCATATAAGCATAATATGGCTAATAATATGAGTTAGATTGATAATAATAACAGTAATAAGTAGAGTAATTGTCGTTCTATCGATAATATAAGCATAATATGGCTAATAATATGAGTTAGAGTGATAATACTAAGAGTAGTGAGTATAGTAATTCTCATTCTATCGATCATATAAGCATAATATGGCTAATAATAGGAGTTAGATTGATAATAATAACAGTAATAAGTATAGTAATTGTCGTTCTATCGATAATATAAGCATAATATGGCTATTAATTTGAGTTAGATTCACAATAATAAGAGTAATAAGTATAGTAATTGTCGTTCTATCGATCATATAAGCATAATATGGTTAATAATATGAGTTAGATTTATAATAATAAGAGTAATAAGTATAGTAATTGTCGTTCTATCGATCATATCTGCCTAATATGGTTAATAATATGAGTTAGATTGATAATAGTGAGTGTAATAAGTATAGTAATTGTCGTTCTGTCGATCATATTAGCATAATATGGTTAATAATATGAGTTAGATTGATAATAATAAGAGTAATAAGTATAGTATTTGTCGTTCTATCGATCATATAAGCATAATATGGCTAATAATACGAGTTAGATTGATAATAATAAGAGTAATAAGTATAGTAATTGTCGTTCTATCGATCATATAAGCATAATATGGCTAATAATATGAGTTAGATTGATAATACTAAGAGTAGTGAGTATAGTAATTGTCGTTCTATCGATCATATAAGCATAATATGGCTAATAATATGAGTTAGATTGATAATAATAACAGTAATAAGTAGAGTAATTGTCGTTCTATCGATAATATAAGCATAATATGGCTAATAATATGAGTTAGATTGATAATAATAAGAGTAATAAGTATAGTAATTGTCGTTCTATCGATCATATAAACACAATATGGCTAATAATATGAGTTAGATTGATAATAATAAGAGTAATGAGTATAGTAATTGTCGTTCTATCGATCATATAAGCACAATATGGCTAATAATATGAGTTAGATTGATAATAATAAGAGAAATGAGTATAGTAATTGTCGTTCTATCGATCATATCTGCATAATATGGTTAATAATATGAGTTAGATTCATAATAATAACAGTAATAAGTATAGTAATTGTCGTTCTATCGATCATTTGAGCATAATATGGCTAATAATATGAGTTAGATTGATAATAATAAGAGTAATAAGTATAGTAATTGTCGTTCTATCGATCATATAAGCACAATATGGCTAATAATATGAGTTAGATTGATAATAATAAGAGTAATGAGTATAGTAATTGTCGTTCTATCGATCATATCTGCATAATATGGTTAACAATATGAGTTAGATTGATAATAATAAGAGTAATAGGTATAGTAATTGTCGTTATATCGATCATATAACCATAATATGGCTAACAGCATGAGTTGGATTGATAATAATAAGAGTAATGAGAATAGTAATTGTCGTTCTATCGATCATATCTGCATAATATGGTTGATAATATGAGTTAGATTGATAATAGTGAGTGTAATAAATATAGTAATGTCCTTCTATCGCTCATATTAGCACAATATGGCTAATAACATGAGTTAGATTGATAATAATAAGAGTAATAAGTATAGTAATTGTCGTTCTATCGATCATATAAGCATAATATGGCTAATAATATGAGTTAGATTGATAATAATAAGAGTAATAAGTATAGTAATTGTCGTTCTATCGATCATATAAGCACAATATGGCTAATAATATGAGTTAGATTGATAATAATAAGAGTAATGAGTATAGTAATTGTCGTTCTATCGATCATATCTGCATAATATGGTTAACAGTATGAGTTAGATTGATAATAATAAGAGTAATAAGTATAGTAATTGTCGTTATATCGATCATATAACCATAATATGGCTAATAGCATGAGTTGGATTGATAATAATAAGAGTAATGAGTATAGTAATTGTCGTTCTATCGATCATATCTGCATAATATGGTTAAAAATATGAGTTAGATTGATAATAGTGAGTGTAATAAATATAGTAATTGTCGTTCTATCGATCATTTAACCATAATATGGCTAATAATATGAGTTAGATTGATAATAATAAGAGTAATAAGTATAGTAATTGTCGTTCTATCGATAATATAAGCATAATATGGCTAATAATATGAGTTAGATTGATAATACTAAGGGTAGTGAGTATAGTAATTCTCGTTCTATCGATCATATAAGCATAATATGGCTAATAATATGAGTTGGATTGATAATAGTAAGAGTAATAAGTATAGTAATTGTTGTTCTATCGATCATATAAGCATAATGTGGCTAATAATATGAGTTAGATTGATAATACTAAGAGTAGTGAGTATAGTAATTCTCATTCTATCGATCATATAAGCATAATATGGCTAATAATATGTGTTAGATAGATAATAATAAGAGTAGTGAGTAGAGTAATTCTCGTTCTATCGATCATATAATAATAATATGGCTAATAATATGAGTTAGATTGAAAATACTAAGAGTAGTGAGTATAGTAATTGTCGTTCTATCGATCATATAAGCATAATATGGCTAATAATATGAGTTAGATTGATAACACTAAGGGTAGTGAGTATAGTAATTCTCATTCTATCGATCATATAAGCATAATATGGCTAATAATATGAGCTAGATTGATAATAATAAGAGTAATAAGTATAGTAATTGTCGTTCTATCGATAATATAAGCATAATATGGCTAATAATATGAGTTAGATTGATAATAATAAGAGTAATGAGTATAGTAATTGTCGTTCTATCGATCATATCTGCATAATATGGTTAATAATATGAGTTAGATTGATAATAGTGAGTGTAATAAATATAGTAATTGTCGTTCTATCGCTCATATTAGCACAATATGGCTAATAACATGAGTTAGATTGATAATAATAAGAGTAATAAGTATAGTAATTGTCGTTCTATCGATCATATAAGCATAATATGGCTAAGAATATGAGTTAGAGTGATAATACTAAGAGTAGTGAGTACAGTAATTCTCATTCCATCGATCATATAAGCATAATATGGCTAATAATATGAGTTAGATTGATAATAATAGCAGTAATAAGTACAGTAATTGTCGTTCTATCGATAATATAAGCATAATATGGCTAATAATATGAGTTAGATTGATAATACTAAGAGTAGTGAGTACAGTAATTGTCGTTCTATCGATCATATAAGCATAATATGGCTAATAATATGAGTTAGATTGATAATAATAAGAGTAGTAAGTATAGTATTTGTCGTTCTATCGATCATATAACCATAATATGGCTAATAATACGAGTTAGATTGATAATAATAAGAGTAATAAGTATAGTAATTGTCGTTCTATCGATCATTTAACCATAACATGGCTAATACTATGAGTTAGATTGATAATAATAAGAGTAATAAGTATAGTAATTGTCGTTCTATCGATAATATAAGCATAATATGGCTAATAATATGAGTTGGATTGATAATAGTAAGAGTAATAAGTATAGTAATTGTTGTTCTATCGATCATATAAGCATAATGTGGCTAATAATATGAGTTAGATTGATAATACTAAGAGTAGTGAGTATAGTAATTCTCATTCTATCGATCATATAAGCATAATATGGCTAATAACATGAGTTAGATTGATAATAATAAGAGTAATAAGTATAGTAATTGTCGTTCTATCGATCATATAAGCATAATATGGCTAATAATATGAGTTAGATTGATAATAATAACAGTAATAAGTATAGTAATTGTCGTTCTATCGATAATATAAGCATAATATGGCTAATAATATGAGTTAGATTGATAATACTAAGAGTAGTGAGTATAGTAATTCTCATTCTATCGATCATATAAGCATAATATGGCTAATAATAGGAGTTAGATTGATAATAATAACAGTAATAAGTATAGTAATTGTCGTTCTATCGATAATATAAGCATAATATGGCTATTAATATGAGTTAGATTCACAATAATAAGAGTAATAAGTATAGTAATTGTCGTTCTATCGATCATATAAGCATAATATGGCTAATAATATGAGTTAGATTTATAATAATAAGAGTAATAAGTATAGTAATTGTCGTTCTATCGATCATATAAGCACAATATGGCTAATAATATGAGTTAGATTGATAATAATAAGAGTAATAGGTATAGTAATTGTCGTTATAACGATCATATAACCATAATATGGCTAATAGCATGAGTTAGATTGATAATAATAAGAGTAATGAGTATAGTAATTATCGTTCTATCGATCATATCTGCATAATATGGTTAATAATATGAGTTAGATTGATAATAGTGAGTGTAATAAATATAGTAATTGTCGTTCTATCGCTCATATAAGCACAATATGGCTAATAATATGAGTTAGATTGATAATAATAAGAGTAATAAGTATAGTAATTGTCGTTCTATCGATCATATAAGCATAATATGGCTAATAATATGAGTTAGATTGATAATACTAAGTGTAATAAGTATAGTAATTGTCGTTCTATCGATCATAATTGCATAATATGGTTAAGAATATGAGTTAGATTGATAATAATAAGAGCAATGAGTATTGTAATTGTCGTACTATCGATCATATAAGCATAATATGGCTAATAATGTGAGTTAGATTGATAATAGTGAGTGCAATAAATATAGTAATTGTCGTTCTATCGCTCATATAAGCACAATATGGCTAATAATATGAGTTAGATTGATAATAATAAGAGTAATAAGTATAGTAATTGTCGTTCTATCGATCATATAAGCATAATATGGCTAATAATATGAGTTAGATTGATAATAATAAGTGTAATAAGTATAGTAATTGTCGTTCTATCGGTCATTTAAGCATAATATGGCTAATAATATGAGTCAGATTGATAATAATAACAGTTATAAGTATAGTAATTGTCGTTCTATCGATAATATAAGCATAATATGGCTAATAATATGAGTTAGATTGATAATACTAAGAGTAGTGAGTATAGTAATTCTCGTTCTATCGATCATATAATCATAATATGGCTAATAATATGAGTTAGATTGATAATAATAAGAGTAATAAGTATAGTAATTGTCGTTCTATCGGTCATTTAAGCATAATATGGCTAATAATATGAGTTAGATTGATAATAATAAGAGTAATAAGTATAGTATTTGTCGTTCTATCGATCATATAAGCATAATATGGCTAATAATACGAGTTAGATTGATAATACTAAGAGTAGTGAGTATAGTAATACTCGTTCTATCGATCATATAATTATAATATGGCTAATAATATGAGTTAGATTGATAATAATAAGAGTAATGAGTATAGTAATTGTAGTTCTATCGATCATTTAAGCATAATATGGCTAATAATATGAGTTAGATTGATAATAATAAGAGTAATGAGTATAGTAATTGTAGTTCTATCGATCATTTAAGCATAATATGGCTAATAATATGAGTTAGATTGATAATAATAAGAGTAATAAGTACAGTAATTGTCGTTCTATCGATCATATAAGCATAATAAGGCTAATAATATGAGTTAGAGTGATAATACTAAGAGTAGTGAGTATAATAATTCTCATTCTATCGATCATATAAGCATAGCATGACTAATAATATGAGTTAGATTGATAATAATAAGAGTAATAAGTATAGTAATTGTCGTTCTCTCGATCATATAAGCATAATATGGCTAATAATATGAGTTAGATTGATAATAATAAGAGTAATGAGTATAGTAATTGTCGTTCTATCGATCATATCTGCATAATATGGTTAACAGTATGAGTTAGATTGATAATAATAAGAGTAATAAGTATAGTAATTGTCGTTATATCGATCATATAACCATAATATGGCTAATAGCATGAGTTGGATTGATAATAATAAGAGTAATGAGTATAGTAATTGTCGTTCTATCGATCATATCTGCATAATATGGTTAATAATATGAGTTAGATTGATAATAGTGAGTGTAATAAATAAGTAATTGTCGTTCTGTCGATCATATTAGCATAATATGGTTAATAATATGAGTTAGATTGATAATAATAAGAGTAATAAGTATAGTATTTGTCGTTCTATCGATCATATAAGCATAATATGGCTAATAATACGAGTTAGATTGATAATACTAAGAGTAGTGAGTATAGTAATTCTCGTTCTATCGATCATATAAGGATAATATGGCTAATAATATGAGTTAGATTGATAATAATAAGAGTAATGAGTATAGTAATTGTAGTTCTATCGATCATTTAAGCATAATATGGCTAATAATATGAGTTAGATTGATAATAATAAGAGTAATGAGTATAGTAATTGTAGTTCTATCGATCATATCTGCATAATAGGGTTAATAATATGAGTTAGATTGATAATAATAAGAGTAATAAGTATAGTAATTGTCGTTCTATCGATCATATAAGCATAATATGGCTAATAATATGAGTTAGATTGATAATACTAAGAGTAGTGAGTATAGTAATTCTCATTCTATCGATCATATAAGCATAATATGGCTAATAATATGACTTAGATAGATAATAATAAGAGTAATGAGTATAGTAACTGTAGTTCTATCGATCATATCTGCATAATATGGTTAATAATATGAGTTAGATTCATAATAATAACAGTAATAAGTATAGTAATTGTCGTTCTATCGATCATTTAAGCATAATATGGCTAATAATATGAGTTAGATTGATAATACTAAGGGTAGTGAGTATAGTAATTCTCGTTCTATCGATCATATAAGCATAATATGGCTAATAATATGAGTTGGATTGATAATAATAAGAGTAATAAGTATAGTAATTGTCGTTCTATCGATCATATAAGCATAATATGCCTAATAATATGAGTTAGATTGATAATACTAAGAGTAGTGAGTATAGTAATTCTCATTCTATCGATCATATAAGCATAATATGGCTAATAATATGAGTTAGACAGATAATAATAAGAGTAATGAGTATAGTAATTGTAGTTCTATCGATCATATCTGCATAATATGGTTAATAATATGAGTTAGATTCATAATAATAATAGTAATAAGTATAGTAATTGTCGTTCTATCGATAATATAACCATAATATGGCTAATAATATGAGTTAGATTGATAATACTAAGAGTAGTGAGTATAGTAATTCTCGTTCTATCGATCATATAAGCATAATATCGCTAATAATATGAGTTAGATTGATAATAATAAGAGTAATAAGTACAGTAATTGTCGTTCTATCGATCATATAAGCATAATAAGGCTAATAATATGAGTTAGAGTGATAATACTAAGAGTAGTGAGTATAGTAATTCTCATTCTATCGATCATATAAGCATAATATGACTAATAATATGAGTTAGATTGATAATAATAAGAGTAATAAGTATAGTAATTGTCGTTCTCTCGATCATATAAGCATAATATGGCTAATAATATGAGTTAGAGTGATAATACTAAGAGTAGTGAGTATAGTAATTCTCATTCTATCGATCATATAAGCATAATAAGCCTAATAATATGAGTTAGATAGATAATAATAAGAGTAATGAGTATAGTAATTGTAGTTCTATCGATCATATCTGCATAATATGGTTAATAATATGAGTTAGATTGATAATAATAAGAGTAATAAGTATAGTAATTGTCGTTCTCTCGATCATATAAGCATAATATGGCTAATAATATGAGTTAGAGTGATAATACTAAGAGTAGTGAGTATAGTAATTCTCATTCTATCGATCATATAAGCATAATATGGCTAATAATAGGAGTTAGATTGATAATAATAACAGTAATAAGTATAGTAATTGTCGTTCTATCGATAATATAAGCATAATATGGCTATTAATTTGAGTTAGATTCACAATAATAAGAGTAATAAGTATAGTAATTGTCGTTCTATCGATCATATAAGCATAATATGGTTAATAATATGAGTTAGATTTATAATAATAAGAGTAATAAGTATAGTAATTGTCGTTCTATCGATCATATCTGCCTAATATGGTTAATAATATGAGTTAGATTGATAATAGTGAGTGTAATAAGTATAGTAATTGTCGTTCTGTCGATCATATTAGCATAATATGGTTAATAATATGAGTTAGATTGATAATAATAAGAGTAATAAGTATAGTATTTGTCGTTCTATCGATCATATAAGCATAATATGGCTAATAATACGAGTTAGATTGATAATAATAAGAGTAATAAGTATAGTAATTGTCGTTCTATCGATCATATAAGCATAATATGGCTAATAATATGAGTTAGATTGATAATACTAAGAGTAGTGAGTATAGTAATTGTCGTTCTATCGATCATATAAGCATAATATGGCTAATAATATGAGTTAGATTGATAATAATAACAGTAATAAGTAGAGTAATTGTCGTTCTATCGATAATATAAGCATAATATGGCTAATAATATGAGTTAGAGTGATAATACTAAGAGTAGTGAGTATAGTAATTCTCATTCTATCGATCATATAAGCATAATATGGCTAATAATAGGAGTTAGATTGATAATAATAACAGTAATAAGTATAGTAATTGTCGTTCTATCGATAATATAAGCATAATATGGCTATTAATTTGAGTTAGATTCACAATAATAAGAGTAATAAGTATAGTAATTGTCGTTCTATCGATCATATAAGCATAATATGGTTAATAATATGAGTTAGATTTATAATAATAAGAGTAATAAGTATAGTAATTGTCGTTCTATCGATCATATCTGCCTAATATGGTTAATAATATGAGTTAGATTGATAATAGTGAGTGTAATAAGTATAGTAATTGCCGTTCTGTCGATCATATTAGCATAATATGGTTAATAATATGAGTTAGATTGATAATAATAAGAGTAATAAGTATAGTATTTGTCGTTCTATCGATCATATAAGCATAATATGGCTAATAATACGAGTTAGATTGATAATAATAAGAGTAATAAGTATAGTAATTGTCGTTCTATCGATCATATAAGCATAATATGGCTAATAATATGAGTTAGATTGATAATACTAAGAGTAGTGAGTATAGTAATTGTCGTTCTATCGATCATATAAGCATAATATGGCTAATAATATGAGTTAGATTGATAATAATAACAGTAATAAGTAGAGTAATTGTCGTTCTATCGATAATATAAGCATAATATGGCTAATAATATGAGTTAGATTGATAATACTAAGAGTAGTGAGTATAGTAATTGTCGTTCTATCGATCATATAAGCATAATATGGCTAATAATATGAGTTAGATTGATAATAATAAGAGTAATAAGTATAGTAATTGTCGTTATATCGATCATATAACCATAATATGGCTAATAGCATGAGTTGGATTGATAATAATAAGAGTAATGAGTATAGTAATTGTCGTTCTATCGATGATATCTGCATAATATGGTTAATAATATGAGTTAGATTGATAATAGTAAGTGTAATAAATATAGTAATTGTCGTTCTATCGCTCATATTAGCACAATATGGCTAGTAACATGAGTTAGATTGATAATAATAAGAGTAATAAGTATAGTATTTGTCGTTCTATCGATCATATAAGCATAATATGGCTAATAATACGAGTTAGATTGATAATAATAAGAGTAATAAGTATAGTAATTGTCGTTCTATCGATCATATAAGCATAATATGGCTAATAATATGAGTTAGATTGATAATACTAAGAGTAGTGAGTATAGTAATTGTCGTTCTATCGATCATATAAGCATAATATGGCTAATAATATGAGTTAGATTGATAATAATAACAGTAATAAGTAGAGTAATTGTCGTTCTATCGATAATATAAGCATAATATGGCTAATAATATGAGTTAGATTGATAATACTAAGAGTAGTGAGTATAGTAATTCTCGTTCTATCGATCATATAATCATAATATGGCTAATAATATGAGTTAGATTGATAATAATAAGAGTAATAAGTATAGTAATTGTCGTTCTATCGGTCATTTAAGCATAATATGGCTAATAATATGAGTTAGATTGATAATAATAAGAGTAATAAGTATAGTATTTGTCGTTCTATCGATCATATAAGCATAATATGGCTAATAATACGAGTTAGATTGATAATACTAAGAGTAGTGACTATAGTAATACTCGTTCTATCGATCATATAATTATAATATGGCTAATAATATGAGTTAGATTGATAATAATAAGAGTAATGAGTATAGTAATTGTAGTTCTATCGATCATTTAAGCATAATATGGCTAATAATATGAGTTAGATTGATAATAATAAGAGTAATGAGTATAGTAATTGTAGTTCTATCGATCATTTAAGCATAATATGGCTAATAATATGAGTTAGATTGATAATAATAAGAGTAATAAGTACAGTAATTGTCGTTCTATCGATCATATAAGCATAATAAGGCTAATAATATGAGTTAGAGTGATAATACTAAGAGTAGTGAGTATAATAATTCTCATTCTATCGATCATATAAGCATAGCATGACTAATAATATGAGTTAGATTGATAATAATAAGAGTAATAAGTATAGTAATTGTCGTTCTCTCGATCATATAAGCATAATATGGCTAATAATATGAGTTAGATTGATAATACTAAGAGTAGTGAGTATAGTAATTGTCGTTCTATCGATCATATAAGCATAATATGGCTAATAATATGAGTTAGATTGATAATAATAACAGTAATAAGTATAGTAATTGTCGTTATATCGATCATATAACCATAATATGGCTAATAGCATGAGTTGGATTGATAATAATAAGAGTAATGAGTATAGTAATTGTCGTTCTATCGATCATATCTGCATAATATGGTTAATAATATGAGTTAGATTGATAATAGTGAGTGTAATAAATAAGTAATTGTCGTTCTGTCGATCATATTAGCATAATATGGTTAATAATATGAGTTAGATTGATAATAATAAGAGTAATAAGTATAGTATTTGTCGTTCTATCGATCATATAAGCATAATATGGCTAATAATACGAGTTAGATTGATAATACTAAGAGTAGTGAGTATAGTAATTCTCATTCTATCGATCATATAAGCATAATATGGCTAATAATATGACTTAGATAGATAATAATAAGAGTAATGAGTATAGTAACTGTAGTTCTATCGATCATATCTGCATAATATGGTTAATAATATGAGTTAGATTCATAATAATAACAGTAATAAGTATAGTAATTGTCGTTCTATCGATCATTTAAGCATAATATGGCTAATAATATGAGTTAGATTGATAATACTAAGGGTAGTGAGTATAGTAATTCTCGTTCTATCGATCATATAAGCATAATATGGCTAATAATATGAGTTGGATTGATAATAATAAGAGTAATAAGTATAGTAATTGTCGTTCTATCGATCATATAAGCATAATATGCCTAATAATATGAGTTAGATTGATAATACTAAGAGTAGTGAGTATAGTAATTCTCATTCTATCGATCATATAAGCATAATATGGCTAATAATATGAGTTAGACAGATAATAATAAGAGTAATGAGTATAGTAATTGTAGTTCTATCGATCATATCTGCATAATATGGTTAATAATATGAGTTAGATTCATAATAATAATAGTAATAAGTATAGTAATTGTCGTTCTATCGATAATATAACCATAATATGGCTAATAATATGAGTTAGATTGATAATACTAAGAGTAGTGAGTATAGTAATTCTCGTTCTATCGATCATATAAGCATAATATCGCTAATAATATGAGTTAGATTGATAATAATAAGAGTAATAAGTACAGTAATTGTCGTTCTATCGATCATATAAGCATAATAAGGCTAATAATATGAGTTAGAGTGATAATACTAAGAGTAGTGAGTATAGTAATTCTCATTCTATCGATCATATAAGCATAATATGACTAATAATATGAGTTAGATTGATAATAATAAGAGTAATAAGTATAGTAATTGTCGTTCTCTCGATCATATAAGCATAATATGGCTAATAATATGAGTTAGAGTGATAATACTAAGAGTAGTGAGTATAGTAATTCTCATTCTATCGATCATATAAGCATAATAAGCCTAATAATATGAGTTAGATAGATAATAATAAGAGTAATGAGTATAGTAATTGTAGTTCTATCGATCATATCTGCATAATATGGTTAATAATATGAGTTAGATTGATAATAATAAGAGTAATAAGTATAGTAATTGTCGTTCTCTCGATCATATAAGCATAATATGGCTAATAATATGAGTTAGAGTGATAATACTAAGAGTAGTGAGTATAGTAATTCTCATTCTATCGATCATATAAGCATAATATGGCTAATAATAGGAGTTAGATTGATAATAATAACAGTAATAAGTATAGTAATTGTCGTTCTATCGATAATATAAGCATAATATGGCTATTAATTTGAGTTAGATTCACAATAATAAGAGTAATAAGTATAGTAATTGTCGTTCTATCGATCATATTAGCATAATATGGTTAATAATATGAGTTAGATTGATAATAATAAGAGTAATAAGTATAGTATTTGTCGTTCTATCGATCATATAAGCATAATATGGCTAATAATACGAGTTAGATTGATAATAATAAGAGTAATAAGTATAGTAATTGTCGTTCTATCGATCATATAAGCATAATATGGCTAATAATATGAGTTAGATTGATAATACTAAGAGTAGTGAGTATAGTAATTGTCGTTCTATCGATCATATAAGCATAATATGGCTAATAATATGAGTTAGATTGATAATAATAACAGTAATAAGTAGAGTAATTGTCGTTCTATCGATAATATAAGCATAATATGGCTAATAATATGAGTTAGAGTGATAATACTAAGAGTAGTGAGTATAGTAATTCTCATTCTATCGATCATATAAGCATAATATGGCTAATAATAGGAGTTAGATTGATAATAATAACAGTAATAAGTATAGTAATTGTCGTTCTATCGATAATATAAGCATAATATGGCTATTAATTTGAGTTAGATTCACAATAATAAGAGTAATAAGTATAGTAATTGTCGTTCTATCGATCATATAAGCATAATATGGTTAATAATATGAGTTAGATTTATAATAATAAGAGTAATAAGTATAGTAATTGTCGTTCTATCGATCATATCTGCCTAATATGGTTAATAATATGAGTTAGATTGATAATAGTGAGTGTAATAAGTATAGTAATTGCCGTTCTGTCGATCATATTAGCATAATATGGTTAATAATATGAGTTAGATTGATAATAATAAGAGTAATAAGTATAGTATTTGTCGTTCTATCGATCATATAAGCATAATATGGCTAATAATACGAGTTAGATTGATAATAATAAGAGTAATAAGTATAGTAATTGTCGTTCTATCGATCATATAAGCATAATATGGCTAATAATATGAGTTAGATTGATAATACTAAGAGTAGTGAGTATAGTAATTGTCGTTCTATCGATCATATAAGCATAATATGGCTAATAATATGAGTTAGATTGATAATAATAACAGTAATAAGTAGAGTAATTGTCGTTCTATCGATAATATAAGCATAATATGGCTAATAATATGAGTTAGATTGATAATACTAAGAGTAGTGAGTATAGTAATTGTCGTTCTATCGATCATATAAGCATAATATGGCTAATAATATGAGTTAGATTGATAATAATAAGAGTAATAAGTATAGTAATTGTCGTTATATCGATCATATAACCATAATATGGCTAATAGCATGAGTTGGATTGATAATAATAAGAGTAATGAGTATAGTAATTGTCGTTCTATCGATCATATCTGCATAATATGGTTAATAATATGAGTTAGATTGATAATAGTAAGTGTAATAAATATAGTAATTGTCGTTCTATCGCTCATATTAGCACAATATGGCTAGTAACATGAGTTAGATTGATAATAATAAGAGTAATAAGTATAGTATTTGTCGTTCTATCGATCATATAAGCATAATATGGCTAATAATACGAGTTAGATTGATAATAATAAGAGTAATAAGTATAGTAATTGTCGTTCTATCGATCATATAAGCATAATATGGCTAATAATATGAGTTAGATTGATAATACTAAGAGTAGTGAGTATAGTAATTGTCGTTCTATCGATCATATAAGCATAATATGGCTAATAATATGAGTTAGATTGATAATAATAACAGTAATAAGTAGAGTAATTGTCGTTCTATCGATAATATAAGCATAATATGGCTAATAATATGAGTTAGATTGATAATACTAAGAGTAGTGAGTATAGTAATTCTCGTTCTATCGATCATATAATCATAATATGGCTAATAATATGAGTTAGATTGATAATAATAAGAGTAATAAGTATAGTAATTGTCGTTCTATCGGTCATTTAAGCATAATATGGCTAATAATATGAGTTAGATTGATAATAATAAGAGTAATAAGTATAGTATTTGTCGTTCTATCGATCATATAAGCATAATATGGCTAATAATACGAGTTAGATTGATAATACTAAGAGTAGTGAGTATAGTAATACTCGTTCTATCGATCATATAATTATAATATGGCTAATAATATGAGTTAGATTGATAATAATAAGAGTAATGAGTATAGTAATTGTAGTTCTATCGATCATTTAAGCATAATATGGCTAATAATATGAGTTAGATTGATAATAATAAGAGTAATGAGTATAGTAATTGTAGTTCTATCGATCATTTAAGCATAATATGGCTAATAATATGAGTTAGATTGATAATAATAAGAGTAATAAGTACAGTAATTGTCGTTCTATCGATCATATAAGCATAATAAGGCTAATAATATGAGTTAGAGTGATAATACTAAGAGTAGTGAGTATAATAATTCTCATTCTATCGATCATATAAGCATAGCATGACTAATAATATGAGTTAGATTGATAATAATAAGAGTAATAAGTATAGTAATTGTCGTTCTCTCGATCATATAAGCATAATATGGCTAATAATATGAGTTAGATTGATAATACTAAGAGTAGTGAGTATAGTAATTGTCGTTCTATCGATCATATAAGCATAATATGGCTAATAATATGAGTTAGATTGATAATAATAACAGTAATAAGTATAGTAATTGTCGTTATATCGATCATATAACCATAATATGGCTAATAGCATGAGTTGGATTGATAATAATAAGAGTAATGAGTATAGTAATTGTCGTTCTATCGATCATATCTGCATAATATGGTTAATAATATGAGTTAGATTGATAATAGTGAGTGTAATAAATAAGTAATTGTCGTTCTGTCGATCATATTAGCATAATATGGTTAATAATATGAGTTAGATTGATAATAATAAGAGTAATAAGTATAGTATTTGTCGTTCTATCGATCATATAAGCATAATATGGCTAATAATACGAGTTAGATTGATAATACTAAGAGTAGTGAGTATAGTAATTCTCGTTCTATCGATCATATAAGGATAATATGGCTAATAATATGAGTTAGATTGATAATAATAAGAGTAATGAGTATAGTAATTGTAGTTCTATCGATCATTTAAGCATAATATGGCTAATAATATGAGTTAGATTGATAATAATAAGAGTAATGAGTATAGTAATTGTAGTTCTATCGATCATATCTGCATAATATGGTTAATAATATGAGTTAGATTGATAATAATAAGAGTAATAAGTATAGTAATTGTCGTTCTATCGATCATATAAGCATAATATGGCTAATAATATGAGTTAGATTGATAATACTAAGAGTAGTGAGTATAGTAATTCTCATTCTATCGATCATATAAGCATAATATGGCTAATAATATGACTTAGATAGATAATAATAAGAGTAATGAGTATAGTAACTGTAGTTCTATCGATCATATCTGCATAATATGGTTAATAATATGAGTTAGATTCATAATAATAACAGTAATAAGTATAGTAATTGTCGTTCTATCGATCATTTAAGCATAATATGGCTAATAATATGAGTTAGATTGATAATACTAAGGGTAGTGAGTATAGTAATTCTCGTTCTATCGATCATATAAGCATAATATGGCTAATAATATGAGTTGGATTGATAATAATAAGAGTAATAAGTATAGTAATTGTCGTTCTATCGATCATATAAGCATAATATGCCTAATAATATGAGTTAGATTGATAATACTAAGAGTAGTGAGTATAGTAATTCTCATTCTATCGATCATATAAGCATAATATGGCTAATAATATGAGTTAGACAGATAATAATAAGAGTAATGAGTATAGTAATTGTAGTTCTATCGATCATATCTGCATAATATGGTTAATAATATGAGTTAGATTCATAATAATAATAGTAATAAGTATAGTAATTGTCGTTCTATCGATAATATAACCATAATATGGCTAATAATATGAGTTAGATTGATAATACTAAGAGTAGTGAGTATAGTAATTCTCGTTCTATCGATCATATAAGCATAATATCGCTAATAATATGAGTTAGATTGATAATAATAAGAGTAATAAGTACAGTAATTGTCGTTCTATCGATCATATAAGCATAATAAGGCTAATAATATGAGTTAGAGTGATAATACTAAGAGTAGTGAGTATAGTAATTCTCATTCTATCGATCATATAAGCATAATATGACTAATAATATGAGTTAGATTGATAATAATAAGAGTAATAAGTATAGTAATTGTCGTTCTCTCGATCATATAAGCATAATATGGCTAATAATATGAGTTAGAGTGATAATACTAAGAGTAGTGAGTATAGTAATTCTCATTCTATCGATCATATAAGCATAATAAGCCTAATAATATGAGTTAGATAGATAATAATAAGAGTAATGAGTATAGTAATTGTAGTTCTATCGATCATATCTGCATAATATGGTTAATAATATGAGTTAGATTGATAATAATAAGAGTAATAAGTATAGTAATTGTCGTTCTCTCGATCATATAAGCATAATATGGCTAATAATATGAGTTAGAGTGATAATACTAAGAGTAGTGAGTATAGTAATTCTCATTCTATCGATCATATAAGCATAATATGGCTAATAATAGGAGTTAGATTGATAATAATAACAGTAATAAGTATAGTAATTGTCGTTCTATCGATAATATAAGCATAATATGGCTATTAATTTGAGTTAGATTCACAATAATAAGAGTAATAAGTATAGTAATTGTCGTTCTATCGATCATATAAGCATAATATGGTTAATAATATGAGTTAGATTTATAATAATAAGAGTAATAAGTATAGTAATTGTCGTTCTATCGATCATATCTGCCTAATATGGTTAATAATATGAGTTAGATTGATAATAGTGAGTGTAATAAGTATAGTAATTGTCGTTCTGTCGATCATATTAGCATAATATGGTTAATAATATGAGTTAGATTGATAATAATAAGAGTAATAAGTATAGTATTTGTCGTTCTATCGATCATATAAGCATAATATGGCTAATAATACGAGTTAGATTGATAATAATAAGAGTAATAAGTATAGTAATTGTCGTTCTATCGATCATATAAGCATAATATGGCTAATAATATGAGTTAGATTGATAATACTAAGAGTAGTGAGTATAGTAATTGTCGTTCTATCGATCATATAAGCATAATATGGCTAATAATATGAGTTAGATTGATAATAATAACAGTAATAAGTAGAGTAATTGTCGTTCTATCGATAATATAAGCATAATATGGCTAATAATATGAGTTAGAGTGATAATACTAAGAGTAGTGAGTATAGTAATTCTCATTCTATCGATCATATAAGCATAATATGGCTAATAATAGGAGTTAGATTGATAATAATAACAGTAATAAGTATAGTAATTGTCGTTCTATCGATAATATAAGCATAATATGGCTATTAATTTGAGTTAGATTCACAATAATAAGAGTAATAAGTATAGTAATTGTCGTTCTATCGATCATATAAGCATAATATGGTTAATAATTTGAGTTAGATTCACAATAATAAGAGTAATAAGTATAGTAATTGTCGTTCTATCGATCATATCTGCCTAATATGGTTAATAATATGAGTTAGATTGATAATAGTGAGTGTAATAAGTATAGTAATTGCCGTTCTGTCGATCATATTAGCATAATATGGTTAATAATATGAGTTATATTGATAATAATAAGAGTAATAAGTATAGTATTTGTCGTTCTATCGATCATATAAGCATAATATGGCTAATAATACGAGTTAGATTGATAATAATAAGAGTAATAAGTATAGTAATTGTCGTTCTATCGATCATATAAGCATAATATGGCTAATAATATGAGTTAGATTGATAATACTAAGAGTAGTGAGTATAGTAATTGTCGTTCTATCGATCATATAAGCATAATATGGCTAATAATATGAGTTAGATTGATAATAATAACAGTAATAAGTAGAGTAATTGTCGTTCTATCGATAATATAAGCATAATATGGCTAATAATATGAGTTAGATTGATAATACTAAGAGTAGTGAGTATAGTAATTGTCGTTCTATCGATCATATAAGCATAATATGGCTAATAATATGAGTTAGATTGATAATAATAAGAGTAATAAGTATAGTAATTGTCGTTATATCGATCATATAACCATAATATGGCTAATAGCATGAGTTGGATTGATAATAATAAGAGTAATGAGTATAGTAATTGTCGTTCTATCGATCATATCTGCATAATATGGTTAATAATATGAGTTAGATTGATAATAGTAAGTGTAATAAATATAGTAATTGTCGTTCTATCGCTCATATTAGCACAATATGGCTAGTAACATGAGTTAGATTGATAATAATAAGAGTAATAAGTATAGTATTTGTCGTTCTATCGATCATATAAGCATAATATGGCTAATAATACGAGTTAGATTGATAATAATAAGAGTAATAAGTATAGTAATTGTCGTTCTATCGATCATATAAGCATAATATGGCTAATAATATGAGTTAGATTGATAATACTAAGAGTAGTGAGTATAGTAATTGTCGTTCTATCGATCATATAAGCATAATATGGCTAATAATATGAGTTAGATTGATAATACTAAGAGTAGTGAGTATAGTAATTGTCGTTCTATCGATCATATAAGCATAATATGGCTAATAATATGAGTTAGATTGATAATAATAAGAGTAATAAGTATAGTAATTGTCGTTATATCGATCATATAACCATAATATGGCTAATAGCATGAGTTGGATTGATAATAATAAGAGTAATGAGTATAGTAATTGTCGTTCTATCGATCATATCTGCATAATATGGTTAATAATATGAGTTAGATTGATAATAGTAAGTGTAATAAATATAGTAATTGTCGTTCTATCGCTCATATTAGCACAATATGGCTAGTAACATGAGTTAGATTGATAATAATAAGAGTAATAAGTATAGTATTTGTCGTTCTATCGATCATATAAGCATAATATGGCTAATAATACGAGTTAGATTGATAATAATAAGAGTAATAAGTATAGTAATTGTCGTTCTATCGATCATATAAGCATAATATGGCTAATAATATGAGTTAGATTGATAATACTAAGAGTAGTGAGTATAGTAATTGTCGTTCTATCGATCATATAAGCATAATATGGCTAATAATATGAGTTAGATTGATAATAATAACAGTAATAAGTAGAGTAATTGTCGTTCTATCGATAATATAAGCATAATATGGCTAATAATATGAGTTAGATTGATAATACTAAGAGTAGTGAGTATAGTAATTCTCGTTCTATCGATCATATAATCATAATATGGCTAATAATATGAGTTAGATTGATAATAATAAGAGTAATAAGTATAGTAATTGTCGTTCTATCGGTCATTTAAGCATAATATGGCTAATAATATGAGTTAGATTGATAATAATAAGAGTAATAAGTATAGTATTTGTCGTTCTATCGATCATATAAGCATAATATGGCTAATAATACGAGTTAGATTGATAATACTAAGAGTAGTGAGTATAGTAATACTCGTTCTATCGATCATATAATTATAATATGGCTAATAATATGAGTTAGATTGATAATAATAAGAGTAATGAGTATAGTAATTGTAGTTCTATCGATCATTTAAGCATAATATGGCTAATAATATGAGTTAGATTGATAATAATAAGAGTAATGAGTATAGTAATTGTAGTTCTATCGATCATTTAAGCATAATATGGCTAATAATATGAGTTAGATTGATAATAATAAGAGTAATAAGTACAGTAATTGTCGTTCTATCGATCATATAAGCATAATAAGGCTAATAATATGAGTTAGAGTGATAATACTAAGAGTAGTGAGTATAATAATTCTCATTCTATCGATCATATAAGCATAGCATGACTAATAATATGAGTTAGATTGATAATAATAAGAGTAATAAGTATAGTAATTGTCGTTCTCTCGATCATATAAGCATAATATGGCTAATAATATGAGTTAGATTGATAATACTAAGAGTAGTGAGTATAGTAATTGTCGTTCTATCGATCATATAAGCATAATATGGCTAATAATATGAGTTAGATTGATAATAATAACAGTAATAAGTATAGTAATTGTCGTTATATCGATCATATAACCATAATATGGCTAATAGCATGAGTTGGATTGATAATAATAAGAGTAATGAGTATAGTAATTGTCGTTCTATCGATCATATCTGCATAATATGGTTAATAATATGAGTTAGATTGATAATAGTGAGTGTAATAAATAAGTAATTGTCGTTCTGTCGATCATATTAGCATAATATGGTTAATAATATGAGTTAGATTGATAATAATAAGAGTAATAAGTATAGTATTTGTCGTTCTATCGATCATATAAGCATAATATGGCTAATAATACGAGTTAGATTGATAATACTAAGAGTAGTGAGTATAGTAATTCTCGTTCTATCGATCATATAAGGATAATATGGCTAATAATATGAGTTAGATTGATAATAATAAGAGTAATGAGTATAGTAATTGTAGTTCTATCGATCATTTAAGCATAATATGGCTAATAATATGAGTTAGATTGATAATAATAAGAGTAATGAGTATAGTAATTGTAGTTCTATCGATCATATCTGCATAATATGGTTAATAATATGAGTTAGATTGATAATAATAAGAGTAATAAGTATAGTAATTGTCGTTCTATCGATCATATAAGCATAATATGGCTAATAATATGAGTTAGATTGATAATACTAAGAGTAGTGAGTATAGTAATTCTCATTCTATCGATCATATAAGCATAATATGGCTAATAATATGACTTAGATAGATAATAATAAGAGTAATGAGTATAGTAACTGTAGTTCTATCGATCATATCTGCATAATATGGTTAATAATATGAGTTAGATTCATAATAATAACAGTAATAAGTATAGTAATTGTCGTTCTATCGATCATTTAAGCATAATATGGCTAATAATATGAGTTAGATTGATAATACTAAGGGTAGTGAGTATAGTAATTCTCGTTCTATCGATCATATAAGCATAATATGGCTAATAATATGAGTTGGATTGATAATAATAAGAGTAATAAGTATAGTAATTGTCGTTCTATCGATCATATAAGCATAATATGCCTAATAATATGAGTTAGATTGATAATACTAAGAGTAGTGAGTATAGTAATTCTCATTCTATCGATCATATAAGCATAATATGGCTAATAATATGAGTTAGACAGATAATAATAAGAGTAATGAGTATAGTAATTGTAGTTCTATCGATCATATCTGCATAATATGGTTAATAATATGAGTTAGATTCATAATAATAATAGTAATAAGTATAGTAATTGTCGTTCTATCGATAATATAACCATAATATGGCTAATAATATGAGTTAGATTGATAATACTAAGAGTAGTGAGTATAGTAATTCTCGTTCTATCGATCATATAAGCATAATATCGCTAATAATATGAGTTAGATTGATAATAATAAGAGTAATAAGTACAGTAATTGTCGTTCTATCGATCATATAAGCATAATAAGGCTAATAATATGAGTTAGAGTGATAATACTAAGAGTAGTGAGTATAGTAATTCTCATTCTATCGATCATATAAGCATAATATGACTAATAATATGAGTTAGATTGATAATAATAAGAGTAATAAGTATAGTAATTGTCGTTCTCTCGATCATATAAGCATAATATGGCTAATAATATGAGTTAGAGTGATAATACTAAGAGTAGTGAGTATAGTAATTCTCATTCTATCGATCATATAAGCATAATAAGCCTAATAATATGAGTTAGATAGATAATAATAAGAGTAATGAGTATAGTAATTGTAGTTCTATCGATCATATCTGCATAATATGGTTAATAATATGAGTTAGATTGATAATAATAAGAGTAATAAGTATAGTAATTGTCGTTCTCTCGATCATATAAGCATAATATGGCTAATAATATGAGTTAGAGTGATAATACTAAGAGTAGTGAGTATAGTAATTCTCATTCTATCGATCATATAAGCATAATATGGCTAATAATAGGAGTTAGATTGATAATAATAACAGTAATAAGTATAGTAATTGTCGTTCTATCGATAATATAAGCATAATATGGCTATTAATTTGAGTTAGATTCACAATAATAAGAGTAATAAGTATAGTAATTGTCGTTCTATCGATCATATAAGCATAATATGGTTAATAATATGAGTTAGATTTATAATAATAAGAGTAATAAGTATAGTAATTGTCGTTCTATCGATCATATCTGCCTAATATGGTTAATAATATGAGTTAGATTGATAATAGTGAGTGTAATAAGTATAGTAATTGTCGTTCTGTCGATCATATTAGCATAATATGGTTAATAATATGAGTTAGATTGATAATAATAAGAGTAATAAGTATAGTATTTGTCGTTCTATCGATCATATAAGCATAATATGGCTAATAATACGAGTTAGATTGATAATAATAAGAGTAATAAGTATAGTAATTGTCGTTCTATCGATCATATAAGCATAATATGGCTAATAATATGAGTTAGATTGATAATACTAAGAGTAGTGAGTATAGTAATTGTCGTTCTATCGATCATATAAGCATAATATGGCTAATAATATGAGTTAGATTGATAATAATAACAGTAATAAGTAGAGTAATTGTCGTTCTATCGATAATATAAGCATAATATGGCTAATAATATGAGTTAGAGTGATAATACTAAGAGTAGTGAGTATAGTAATTCTCATTCTATCGATCATATAAGCATAATATGGCTAATAATAGGAGTTAGATTGATAATAATAACAGTAATAAGTATAGTAATTGTCGTTCTATCGATAATATAAGCATAATATGGCTATTAATTTGAGTTAGATTCACAATAATAAGAGTAATAAGTATAGTAATTGTCGTTCTATCGATCATATAAGCATAATATGGTTAATAATTTGAGTTAGATTCACAATAATAAGAGTAATAAGTATAGTAATTGTCGTTCTATCGATCATATCTGCCTAATATGGTTAATAATATGAGTTAGATTGATAATAGTGAGTGTAATAAGTATAGTAATTGCCGTTCTGTCGATCATATTAGCATAATATGGTTAATAATATGAGTTAGATTGATAATAATAAGAGTAATAAGTATAGTATTTGTCGTTCTATCGATCATATAAGCATAATATGGCTAATAATACGAGTTAGATTGATAATAATAAGAGTAATAAGTATAGTAATTGTCGTTCTATCGATCATATAAGCATAATATGGCTAATAATATGAGTTAGATTGATAATACTAAGAGTAGTGAGTATAGTAATTGTCGTTCTATCGATCATATAAGCATAATATGGCTAATAATATGAGTTAGATTGATAATAATAACAGTAATAAGTAGAGTAATTGTCGTTCTATCGATAATATAAGCATAATATGGCTAATAATATGAGTTAGATTGATAATACTAAGAGTAGTGAGTATAGTAATTGTCGTTCTATCGATCATATAAGCATAATATGGCTAATAATATGAGTTAGATTGATAATAATAAGAGTAATAAGTATAGTAATTGTCGTTATATCGATCATATAACCATAATATGGCTAATAGCATGAGTTGGATTGATAACAATAAGAGTAATGAGTATAGTAATTGTCGTTCTATCGATCATATCTGCATAATATGGTTAATAATATGAGTTAGATTGATAATAGTAAGTGTAATAAATATAGTAATTGTCGTTCTATCGCTCATATTAGCACAATATGGCTAGTAACATGAGTTAGATTGATAATAATAAGAGTAATAAGTATAGTATTTGTCGTTCTATCGATCATATAAGCATAATATGGCTAATAATACGAGTTAGATTGATAATAATAAGAGTAATAAGTATAGTAATTGTCGTTCTATCGATCATATAAGCATAATATGGCTAATAATATGAGTTAGATTGATAATACTAAGAGTAGTGAGTATAGTAATTGTCGTTCTATCGATCATATAAGCATAATATGGCTAATAATATGAGTTAGATTGATAATAATAACAGTAATAAGTAGAGTAATTGTCGTTCTATCGATAATATAAGCATAATATGGCTAATAATATGAGTTAGAGTGATAATACTAAGAGTAGTGAGTATAGTAATTCTCATTCTATCGATCATATAAGCATAATATGGCTAATAATAGGAGTTAGATTGATAATAATAACAGTAATAAGTATAGTAATTGTCGTTCTATCGATAATATAAGCATAATATGGCTATTAATTTGAGTTCGATTCACAATAATAAGAGTAATAAGTATAGTAATTGTCGTTCTATCGATCATATAAGCATAATATGGTTAATAATATGAGTTAGATTTATAATAATAAGAGTAATAAGTATAGTAATTGTCGTTCTATCGATCATATCTGCCTAATATGGTTAATAATATGAGTTAGATTGATAATAGTGAGTGTAATAAGTATAGTAATTGTCGTTCTGTCGATCATATTAGCATAATATGGTTAATAATATGAGTTAGATTGATAATAATAAGAGTAATAAGTATAGTATTTGTCGTTCTATCGATCATATAAGCATAATATGGCTAATAATACGAGTTAGATTGATAATAATAAGAGTAATAAGTATAGTAATTGTCGTTCTATCGATCATATAAGCATAATATGGCTAATAATATGAGTTAGATTGATAATACTAAGAGTAGTGAGTATAGTAATTGTCGTTCTATCGATCATATAAGCATAATATGGCTAATAATATGAGTTAGATTGATAATAATAACAGTAATAAGTAGAGTAATTGTCGTTCTATCGATAATATAAGCATAATATGGCTAATAATATGAGTTAGATTGATAATAATAAGAGTAATAAGTATAGTAATTGTCGTTCTATCGATCATATAAACACAATATGGCTAATAATATGAGTTAGATTGATAATAATAAGAGTAATGAGTATAGTAATTGTCGTTCTATCGATCATATAAGCACAATATGGCTAATAATATGAGTTAGATTGATAATAATAAGAGAAATGAGTATAGTAATTGTCGTTCTATCGATCATATCTGCATAATATGGTTAATAATATGAGTTAGATTCATAATAATAACAGTAATAAGTATAGTAATTGTCGTTCTATCGATCATTTGAGCATAATATGGCTAATAATATGAGTTAGATTGATAATAATAAGAGTAATAAGTATAGTAATTGTCGTTCTATCGATCATATAAGCACAATATGGCTAATAATATGAGTTAGATTGATAATAATAAGAGTAATGAGTATAGTAATTGTCGTTCTATCGATCATATCTGCATAATATGGTTAACAATATGAGTTAGATTGATAATAATAAGAGTAATAGGTATAGTAATTGTCGTTATATCGATCATATAACCATAATATGGCTAACAGCATGAGTTGGATTGATAATAATAAGAGTAATGAGAATAGTAATTGTCGTTCTATCGATCATATCTGCATAATATGGTTGATAATATGAGTTAGATTGATAATAGTGAGTGTAATAAATATAGTAATGTCCTTCTATCGCTCATATTAGCACAATATGGCTAATAACATGAGTTAGATTGATAATAATAAGAGTAATAAGTATAGTAATTGTCGTTCTATCGATCATATAAGCATAATATGGCTAATAATATGAGTTAGATTGATAATAATAAGAGTAATAAGTATAGTAATTGTCGTTCTATCGATCATATAAGCACAATATGGCTAATAATATGAGTTAGATTGATAATAATAAGAGTAATGAGTATAGTATTTGTCGTTCTATCGATCATATCTGCATAATATGGTTAACAGTATGAGTTAGATTGATAATAATAAGAGTAATAAGTATAGTAATTGTCGTTATATCGATCATATAACCATAATATGGCTAATAGCATGAGTTGGATTGATAATAATAAGAGTAATGAGTATAGTAATTGTCGTTCTATCGATCATATCTGCATAATATGGTTAAAAATATGAGTTAGATTGATAATAGTGAGTGTAATAAATATAGTAATTGTCGTTCTATCGATCATTTAACCATAATATGGCTAATAATATGAGTTAGATTGATAATAATAAGAGTAATAAGTATAGTAATTGTCGTTCTATCGATAATATAAGCATAATATGGCTAATAATATGAGTTAGATTGATAATACTAAGGGTAGTGAGTATAGTAATTCTCGTTCTATCGATCATATAAGCATAATATGGCTAATAATATGAGTTGGATTGATAATAGTAAGAGTAATAAGTATAGTAATTGTCGTTCTATCGATCATATAAGCATAATATGGCTAATAATATGAGTTAGATTGATAATAATAACAGTAATAAGTATAGTAATTGTCGTTCTATCGATAATATAAGCATAATATGGCTAATAATATGAGTTAGATTGATAATACTAAGAGTAGTGAGTATAGTAATTCTCATTCTATCGATCATATAAGCATAATATGGCTAATAATAGGAGTTAGATTGATAATAATAACAGTAATAAGTATAGTAATTGTCGTTCTATCGATAATATAAGCATAATATGGCTATTAATATGAGTTAGATTCACAATAATAAGAGTAATAAGTATAGTAATTGTCGTTCTATCGATCATATAAGCATAATATGGCTAATAATATGAGTTAGATTTATAATAATAAGAGTAATAAGTATAGTAATTGTCGTTCTATCGATCATATAAGCACAATATGGCTAATAATATGAGTTAGATTGATAATAATAAGAGTAATAAGTATAGTAATTGTCGTTATAACGATCATATAACCATAATATGGCTAATAGCATGAGTTAGATTGATAATAATAAGAGTAATGAGTATAGTAATTATCGTTCTATCGATCATATCTGCATAATATGGTTAATAATATGAGTTAGATTGATAATAGTGAGTGTAATAAATATAGTAATTGTCGTTCTATCGCTCATATAAGCACAATATGGCTAATAATATGAGTTAGATTGATAATAATAAGAGTAATAAGTATAGTAATTGTCGTTCTATCGATCATATAAGCATAATATGGCTAATAATATGAGTTAGATTGATAATACTAAGTGTAATAAGTATAGTAATTGTCGTTCTATCGATCATAATTGCATAATATGGTTAAGAATATGAGTTAGATTGATAATAATAAGAGCAATGAGTATTGTAATTGTCGTACTATCGATCATATAAGCATAATATGGCTAATAATGTGAGTTAGATTGATAATAGTGAGTGCAATAAATATAGTAATTGTCGTTCTATCGCTCATATAAGCACAATATGGCTAATAATATGAGTTAGATTGATAATAATAAGAGTAATAAGTATAGTAATTGTCGTTCTATCGATCATATAAGCATAATATGGCTAATAATATGAGTTAGATTGATAATAATAAGTGTAATAAGTATAGTAATTGTCGTTCTATCGGTCATTTAAGCATAATATGGCTAATAATATGAGTCAGATTGATAATAATAACAGTTATAAGTATAGTAATTGTCGTTCTATCGATAATATAAGCATAATATGGCTAATAATATGAGTTAGATTGATAATACTAAGAGTAGTGAGTATAGTAATTCTCGTTCTATCGATCATATAATCATAATATGGCTAATAATATGAGTTAGATTGATAATAATAAGAGTAATAAGTATAGTAATTGTCGTTCTATCGGTCATTTAAGCATAATATGGCTAATAATATGAGTTAGATTGATAATAATAAGAGTAATAAGTATAGTATTTGTCGTTCTATCGATCATATAAGCATAATATGGCTAATAATACGAGTTAGATTGATAATACTAAGAGTAGTGAGTATAGTAATACTCGTTCTATCGATCATATAATTATAATATGGCTAATAATATGAGTTAGATTGATAATAATAAGAGTAATGAGTATAGTAATTGTAGTTCTATCGATCATTTAAGCATAATATGGCTAATAATATGAGTTAGATTGATAATAATAAGAGTAATGAGTATAGTAATTGTAGTTCTATCGATCATTTAAGCATAATATGGCTAATAATATGAGTTAGATTGATAATAATAAGAGTAATAAGTACAGTAATTGTCGTTCTATCGATCATATAAGCATAATAAGGCTAATAATATGAGTTAGAGTGATAATACTAAGAGTAGTGAGTATAATAATTCTCATTCTATCGATCATATAAGCATAGCATGACTAATAATATGAGTTAGATTGATAATAATAAGAGTAATAAGTATAGTAATTGTCGTTCTCTCGATCATATAAGCATAATATGGCTAATAATATGAGTTAGAGTGATAATACTAAGAGTAGTGAGTATAGTAATTCTCATTCTATCGATCATATAAGCATAATATGGCTAATAATAGGAGTTAGATTGATAATAATAACAGTAATAAGTATAGTAATTGTCGTTCTATCGATAATATAAGCACAATATGGCTATTAATATGAGTTAGATTCACAATAATAAGAGTAATAAGTATAGTAATTGTCGTTCTATCGATCATATAAGCATAATACGGCTAATAATATGAGTTAGATTTATAATAATAATAGTAATAAGTATAGTAATTGTCGTTCTATCGATCATATAAGCACAATATGGCTAATAATATGAGTTAGATTGATAATAATAAGAGTAATAAGTATAGTAATTGTCGTTATATCGATCATATAACCATAATATGGCTAATAGCATGAGTTAGATTGATAATAATAAGAGTAATGAGTATAGTAATTGTCGTTCTATCGATCATATCTGCATAATATGGTTAATAATATGAGTTAGATTGATAATAGTGAGTGTAATAAATATAGTAATTGTCGTTCTATCGCTCATATAAGCACAATATGGCTAATAATATGAGTTAGATTGATAATAATAAGAGTAATAAGTATAGTAATTGTCGTTCTATCGATCATATAAGCATAATATGGCTAATAATATGAGTTAGATTGATAATACTAAGTGTAATAAGTATAGTAATTGTCGTTCTATCGATCATAATTGCATAATATGGTTAAGAATATGAGTTAGATTGATAATAATAAGAGCAATGAGTATAGTAATTGTCGTACTATCGATCATATAAGCATAATATGGCTAATAATATGAGTTAGATTGATAATAATAAGTGTAAAAAGTAGAGTAATTGTCGTTCGATCGATCATATCTGCATAATATGGTTAATAATATGAGTTAGATTGATAATAATAAGAGTAATGAGTATAGTAATTGTCGTACTATCGATCATATAAGCATAATATGGCTAATAATGTGAGTTAGATTGATAATAGTGAGCGCAATAAATATAGTAATTGTCGTTCTATCGGTCATTTAAGCATAATATGGCTAATAATATGAGTCAGATTGATAATACTAACAGTAATAAGTATAGTAATTGTCGTTCTATCGATAATATAAGCATAATATGGCTAATAATATGAGTTAGATTGATAATACTAAGAGTAGTGAGTATAGTAATTCTCGTTCTATCGATCATATAATCATAATATGACTAATAATATGAGTTAGATTGATAATACTAAGAGTAGTGAGTATATTAATTGTCGTTCTATCGATCATATAAGCATAATATGGCTAATAATACGAGTTAGATTGATAATAATAAGAGTAATAAGTATAGTAATTGTCGTTCTATCGATAATATAAGCATAATATGGCTAATAATATGAGTTAGATTGATAATACTAAGGGTAGTGAGTATAGTAATTCTCGTTCTATCGATCATATAAGCATAATATGGCTAATAATATGAGTTGGATTGATAATAATAAGAGTAATAAGTATAGTAATTGTAGTTCTATCGATCATATCTGCATAATATGGTTAATAATATGAGTTAGATTCATAATAATAACAGTAATAAGTATAGTAGTTGTCGTTCTATCGATCATTTAAGCATAATATGGCTAATAATATGAGTTAGATTGATAATAATAAGAGTAATAAGTGTAGTAATTGTCGTTCTATCGGTCATTTAAGCATAATATGGCGAATAATATGAGTTGGGTTGATAAAACTAAGAATAATAAGTATAGTAACTGTCGTTCTATCGATCATATAAGCATAATATGGTTAATAATATGAGTTAGAATGATAATAATAAGAGTAATAAGTATAGTAATTGTCGTTCTATCGATCATATCTGCCTAATATGGTTAATAATATGAGTTAGATTGATAATAGTGAGTGTAATAAGTATAGTAATTGTCGTTCTGTCGATCATATTAGCATAATATGGTTAATAATATGAGTTAGATTGATAATAATAAGAGTAATAAGTATAGTATTTGTCGTTCTATCGATCATATAAGCATAATATGGCTAATAATACGAGTTAGATTGATAATAATAAGAGTAATAAGTATAGTAATTGTCGTTCTATCGATCATATAAACACAATATGGCTAATAATATGAGTTAGATTGATAATAATAAGAGTAATGAGTATAGTAATTGTCGTTCTATCGATCATATCTGCATAATATGGTTAACAGTATGAGTTAGATTGATAATAATAAGAGTAATAAGTATAGTAATTGTCGTTATATCGATCATATAACCATAATATGGCTAATAGCATGAGTTGGATTGATAATAATAAGAGTAATGAGTATAGTAATTGTCGTTCTATCGATCATATCTGCATAATATGGTTAATAATATGAGTTAGATTGATAATAGTGAGTGTAATAAATATAGTAATTGTCGTTCTGTCGATCATATTAGCATAATATGGTTAATAATATGAGTTAGATTGATAATAATAAGAGTAATAAGTATAGTATTTGTCGTTCTATCGATCATATAAGCATAATATGGCTAATAATACGAGTTAGATTGATAATACTAAGAGTAGTGAGTATAGTAATTCTCGTTCTATCGATCATATAAGGATAATATGGCTAATAATATGAGTTAGATTCATAATAATAAGAGTAATGAGTATAGTAATTGTAGTTCTATCGATCATTTAAGCATAATATGGCTAATAATATGAGTTAGATTGATAATAATAAGAGTAATGAGTATAGTAATTGTAGTTCTATCGATCATATCTGCATAATATGGTTAATAATATGAGTTAGATTGATAATAATAAGAGTAATAAGTATAGTAATTGTCGTTCTATCGATCATATAAGCATAATATGGCTAATAATATGAGTTAGATTGATAATACTAAGAGTAGTGAGTATAGTAATTCTCATTCTATCGATCATATAAGCATAATATGGCTAATAATATGACTTAGATAGATAATAATAAGAGTAATGAGTATAGTAACTGTAGTTCTATCGATCATATCTGCATAATATGGTTAATAATATGAGTTAGATTCATAATAATAACAGTAATAAGTATAGTAATTGTCGTTCTATCGATCATTTAAGCATAATATGGCTAATAATATGAGTTAGATTGATAATACTAAGGGTAGTGAGTATAGTAATTCTCGTTCTATCGATCATACAAGCATAATATGGCTAATAATATGAGTTGGATTGATAATAATAAGAGTAATAAGTATAGTAATTGTCGTTCTATCGATCATATAAGCATAATATGCCTAATAATATGAGTTAGATTGATAATACTAAGAGTAGTGAGTATAGTAATTCTCATTCTATCGATCATATAAGCATAATATGGCTAATAATATGAGTTAGACAGATAATAATAAGAGTAATGAGTATAGTAATTGTAGTTCTATCGATCATATCTGCATAATATGGTTAATAATATGAGTTAGATTCATAATAATAATAGTAATAAGTATAGTAATTGTCGTTCTATCGATAATATAACCATAATATGGCTAATAATATGAGTTAGATTGATAATACTAAGAGTAGTGAGTATAGTAATTCTCGTTCTATCGATCATATAAGCATAATATCGCTAATAATATGAGTTAGATTGATAATAATAAGAGTAATAAGTACAGTAATTGTCGTTCTATCGATCATATAAGCATAATAAGGCTAATAATATGAGTTAGAGTGATAATACTAAGAGTAGTGAGTATAGTAATTCTCATTCTATCGATCATATAAGCATAATATGACTAATAATATGAGTTAGATTGATAATAATAAGAGTAATAAGTATAGTAATTGTCGTTCTCTCGATCATATAAGCATAATATGGCTAATAATATGAGTTAGAGTGATAATACTAAGAGTAGTGAGTATAGTAATTCTCATTCTATCGATCATATAAGCATAATAAGCCTAATAATATGAGTTAGATAGATAATAATAAGAGTAATGAGTATAGTAATTGTAGTTCTATCGATCATATCTGCATAATATGGTTAATAATATGAGTTAGATTGATAATAATAAGAGTAATAAGTATAGTAATTGTCGTTCTCTCGATCATATAAGCATAATATGGCTAATAATATGAGTTAGAGTGATAATACTAAGAGTAGTGAGTATAGTAATTCTCATTCTATCGATCATATAAGCATAATATGGCTAATAATAGGAGTTAGATTGATAATAATAACAGTAATAAGTATAGTAATTGTCGTTCTATCGATAATATAAGCATAATATGGCTATTAATTTGAGTTAGATTCACAATAATAAGAGTAATAAGTATAGTAATTGTCGTTCTATCGATCATATAAGCATAATATGGTTAATAATATGAGTTAGATTTATAATAATAAGAGTAATAAGTATAGTAATTGTCGTTCTATCGATCATATCTGCCTAATATGGTTAATAATATGAGTTAGATTGATAATAGTGAGTGTAATAAGTATAGTAATTGTCGTTCTGTCGATCATATTAGCATAATATGGTTAATAATATGAGTTAGATTGATAATACTAAGAGTAGTGAGTATAGTAATTGTCGTTCTATCGATCATATAAGCATAATATGGCTAATAATATGAGTTAGATTGATAATAATAACAGTAATAAGTAGAGTAATTGTCGTTCTATCGATAATATAAGCATAATATGGCTAATAATATGAGTTAGAGTGATAATACTAAGAGTAGTGAGTATAGTAATTCTCATTCTATCGATCATATAAGCATAATATGGCTAATAATAGGAGTTAGATTGATAATAATAACAGTAATAAGTATAGTAATTGTCGTTCTATCGATAATATAAGCATAATATGGCTATTAATTTGAGTTAGATTCACAATAATAAGAGTAATAAGTATAGTAATTGTCGTTCTATCGATCATATAAGCATAATATGGTTAATAATATGAGTTAGATTTATAATAATAAGAGTAATAAGTATAGTAATTGTCGTTCTATCGATCATATCTGCCTAATATGGTTAATAATATGAGTTAGATTGATAATAGTGAGTGTAATAAGTATAGTAATTGCCGTTCTGTCGATCATATTAGCATAATATGGTTAATAATATGAGTTAGATTGATAATAATAAGAGTAATAAGTATAGTATTTGTCGTTCTATCGATCATATAAGCATAATATGGCTAATAATACGAGTTAGATTGATAATAATAAGAGTAATAAGTATAGTAATTGTCGTTCTATCGATCATATAAGCATAATATGGCTAATAATATGAGTTAGATTGATAATAATAAGAGTAATAAGTATAGTAATTGTCGTTCTATCGATCATATCTGCCTAATATGGTTAATAATATGAGTTAGATTGATAATAGTGAGTGTAATAAGTATAGTAATTGTCGTTCTGTCGATCATATTAGCATAATATGGTTAATAATATGAGTTAGATTGATAATAATAAGAGTAATAAGTATAGTATTTGTCGTTCTATCGATCATATAAGCATAATATGGCTAATAATACGAGTTAGATTGATAATAATAAGAGTAATAAGTATAGTAATTGTCGTTCTATCGATCATATAAGCATAATATGGCTAATAATATGAGTTAGATTGATAATACTAAGAGTAGTGAGTATAGTAATTGTCGTTCTATCGATCATATAAGCATAATATGGCTAATAATATGAGTTAGATTGATAATAATAACAGTAATAAGTAGAGTAATTGTCGTTCTATCGATAATATAAGCATAATATGGCTAATAATATGAGTTAGATTGATAATAATAAGAGTAATAAGTATAGTAATTGTCGTTCTATCGATCATATAAACACAATATGGCTAATAATATGAGTTAGATTGATAATAATAAGAGTAATGAGTATAGTAATTGTCGTTCTATCGATCATATAAGCACAATATGGCTAATAATATGAGTTAGATTGATAATAATAAGAGTAATGAGTATAGTAATTGTCGTTCTATCGATCATATCTGCATAATATGGTTAATAATATGAGTTAGATTCATAATAATAACAGTAATAAGTATAGTAATTGTCGTTCTATCGATCATTTGAGCATAATATGGCTAATAATATGAGTTAGATTGATAATAATAAGAGTAATAAGTATAGTAATTGTCGTTCTATCGATCATATAAGCACAATATGGCTAATAATATCAGTTAGATTGATAATAATAAGAGTAATGAGTATAGTAATTGTCGTTCTATCGATCATATCTGCATAATATGGTTAACAATATGAGTTAGATTGATAATAATAAGAGTAATAGGTATAGTAATTGTCGTTATATCGATCATATAACCATAATATGGCTAACAGCATGAGTTGGATTGATAATAATAAGAGTAATGAGAATAGTAATTGTCGTTCTATCGATCATATCTGCATAATATGGTTGATAATATGAGTTAGATTGATAATAGTGAGTGTAATAAATATAGTAATGTCCTTCTATCGCTCATATTAGCACAATATGGCTAATAACATGAGTTAGATTGATAATAATAAGAGTAATAAGTATAGTAATTGTCGTTCTATCGATCATATAAGCATAATATGGCTAATAATATGAGTTAGATTGATAATAATAAGAGTAATAAGTATAGTAATTGTCGTTCTATCGATAATATAAGCATAATATGGCTAATAATATGAGTTAGATTGATAATACTAAGGGTAGTCAGTATAGTAATTCTCGTTCTATCGATCATATAAGCATAATATGGCTAATAATACGAGTTAGATTGATAATAATAAGAGTAATAAGTATAGTAATTGTCGTTCTATCGATCATATAAGCACAATATGGCTAATAATATGAGTTAGATTGATAATAATAAGAGTAATGAGTATAGTAATTGTCGTTCTATCGATCATATCTGCATAATATGGTTAACAGTATGAGTTAGATTGATAATAATAAGAGTAATAAGTATAGTAATTGTCGTTATATCGATCATATAACCATAATATGGCTAATAGCATGAGTTGGATTGATAATAATAAGAGTAATGAGTATAGTAATTGTCGTTCTATCGATCATATCTGCATAATATGGTTAAAAATATGAGTTAGATTGATAATAGTGAGTGTAATAAATATAGTAATTGTCGTTCTATCGATCATTTAACCATAATATGGCTAATAATATGAGTTAGATTGATAATAATAAGAGTAATAAGTATAGTAATTGTCGTTCTATCGATAATATAAGCATAATATGGCTAATAATATGAGTTAGATTGATAATACTAAGGGTAGTGAGTATAGTAATTCTCGTTCTATCGATCATATAAGCATAATATGGCTAATAATATGAGTTAGATTGATAATAATAAGAGTAATAAGTATAGTAATTGTCGTTCTATCGATCATATAAGCACAATATGGCTAATAATATGAGTTAGATTGATAATAATAAGAGTAATGAGTATAGTAATTGTCGTTCTATCGACCATATCTGCATAATATGGTTAATAATATGAGTTAGATTCATAATAATAACAGTAATAAGTATAGTAATTGTCGTTCTATCGATCATTTGAGCATAATATGGCTAATAATATGAGTTAGATTGATAATAATAAGAGTAATAAGTATAGTAATTGTCGTTCTATCGATCATATAAGCACAATATGGCTAATAATATGAGTTAGATTGATAATAATAAGAGTAATGAGTATAGTAATTGTCGTTCTATCGATCATATCTGCATAATATGGTTAATAATATGAGTTAGATTCATAATAATAACAGTAATAAGTATAGTAATTGTCGTTCTATCGATCATTTGAGCATAATATGGCTAATAATATGAGTTAGATTGATAATAATAAGAGTAATAAGTATAGTAATTGTCGTTCTATCGATCATATAAGCACAATATGGCTAATAATATGAGTTAGATTGATAATAATAAGAGTAATGAGTATAGTAATTGTCGTTCTATCGATCATATCTGCATAATATGGTTAACGATATGAGTTAGATTGATAATAATAAGAGTAATAGGTATAGTAATTGTCGTTATATCGATCATATAACCATAATATGGCTAACAGCATGAGTTGGATTGATAATAATAAGAGTAATGAGAATAGTAATTGTCGTTCTATCGATCATATCTGCATAATATGGTTGATAATATGAGTTAGATTGATAATAGTGAGTGTAATAAATATAGTAATGTCCTTCTATCGCTCATATTAGCACAATATGGCTAATAACATGAGTTAGATTGATAATAATAAGAGTAATAAGTATAGTAATTGTCGTTCTATCGATCATATAAGCATAATATGGCTAATAATATGAGTTAGATTGATAATAATAAGAGTAATAAGTATAGTAATTGTCGTTCTATCGATCATATAAGCATAATATGGCTAATAATATGAGTTAGAGTGATAATACTAAGAGTAGTGAGTACAGTAATTCTCATTCCATCGATCATATAAGCATAATATGGCTAATAATATGAGTTAGATTGATAATAATAGCAGTAATAAGTACAGTAATTGTCGTTCTATCGATAATATAAGCATAATATGGCTAATAATATGAGTTAGATTGATAATACTAAGAGCAGTGAGTACAGTAATTGTCGTTCTATCGATCATATAAGCATAATATGGCTAATAATATGAGTTAGATTGATAGTAATAAGAGTAGTAAGTATAGTATTTGTCGTTCTATCGATCATATAACCATAATATGGCTAATAATACGAGTTAGATTGATAATAATAAGAGTAATAAGTATAGTAATTGTCGTTCTATCGATCATTTAACCATAACATGGCTAATACTATGAGTTAGATTGATAATAATAAGAGTAATAAGTATAGTAATTGTCGTTCTATCGATAATATAAGCATAATATGGCTAATAATATGAGTTGGATTGATAATAGTAAGAGTAATAAGTATAGTAATTGTTGTTCTATCGATCATATAAGCATAATGTGGCTAATAATATGAGTTAGATTGATAATACTAAGAGTAGTGAGTATAGTAATTCTCATTCTATCGATCATATAAGCATAATATGGCTAATAACATGAGTTAGATTGATAATAATAAGAGTAATAAGTATAGTAATTGTCGTTCTATCGATCATATAAGCATAATATGGCTAATAATATGAGTTAGATTGATAATAATAACAGTAATAAGTATAGTAATTGTCGTTCTATCGATAATATAAGCATAATATGGCTAATAATATGAGTTAGATTGATAATACTAAGAGTAGTGAGTATAGTAATTCTCATTCTATCGATCATATAAGCATAATATGGCTAATAATAGGAGTTAGATTGATAATAATAACAGTAATAAGTATAGTAATTGTCGTTCTATCGATAATATAAGCATAATATGGCTATTAATATGAGTTAGATTCACAATAATAAGAGTAATAAGTATAGTAATTGTCGTTCTATCGATCATATAAGCATAATATGGCTAATAATATGAGTTAGATTTATAATAATAAGAGTAATAAGTATAGTAATTGTCGTTCTATCGATCATATAAGCACAATATGGCTAATAATATGAGTTAGATTGATAATAATAAGAGTAATAAGTATAGTAATTGTCGTTCTATCGATAATATAAGCATAATATGGCTAATAATATGAGTTAGATTGATAAAACTAAGGGTAGTCAGTATAGTAATTCTCGTTCTATCGATCATATAAGCATAATATGGCTAATAATACGAGTTAGATTGATAATAATAAGAGTAATAAGTATAGTAATTGTCGTTCTATCGATCATATAAGCACAATATGGCTAATAATATGAGTTAGATTGATAATAATAAGAGTAATGAGTATAGTAATTGTCGTTCTATCGATCATATCTGCATAATATGGTTAACAGTATGAGTTAGATTGATAATAATAAGAGTAATAAGTATAGTAATTGTCGTTATATCGATCATATAACCATAATATGGCTAATAGCATGAGTTGGATTGATAATAATAAGAGTAATAAGTATAGTATTTGTCGTTCTATCGATCATATAAGCATAATATGGCTAATAATATGAGTTAGATTGATAATAATAAGAGTAATAAGTATAGTAATTGTCGTTCTATCGATCATATAATAATAATATGGCTAATAATATGAGTTAGATTGAAAATACTAAGTGTAGTGAATATAGTAATTGTCGTTCTATCGATCATATAAGCATAATATGGCTAATAATATGAGTTAGATTGATAATACTAAGGGTAGTGAGTATAGTAATTCTCGTTCTATCGATCATATAAGCATAATATGGCTAATAATATGAGTTAGATTGATAATAATAAGAGTAATCAGTACAGTAATTGTCGTTCTATCGATCATATAAGCATAATAAGGCTAATAATATGAGTTAGAGTGATAATACTAAGAGCAGTGAGTATAGTAATTCTCATTCTATCGATCATATAAGCATAACATGACTAATAATATGAGTTAGATTGATAATAATAAGAGTAATAAGTATAGTAATTGTCGTTCTCTCGATCATATAAGCATAATATGGCTAATAATATGATTTAGAGTGATAATACTAAGAGTAGTGAGTATAGTAATTCTCATTCTATCGATCATATAAGCATAATATGGCTAATAATAGGAGTTAGATTGATAATAATAACAGTAATAAGTATGGTAATTGTCGTTCTATCGATAATATAAGCATAATATGGCTATTAATATGAGTTAGATTCACAATAATAAGAGTAATAAGTATAGTAATTGTCGTTCTATCGATCATATAAGCATAATATGGCTAATAATATGAGTTAGATTTATAATAATAAGAGTAATAAGTATAGTAATTGTCGTTCTATCGATCATATAAGCACAATATGGCTAATAATATGAGTTAGATTGATAATAATAAGAGTAATAAGTATAGTAATTGTCGTTCTATCGATCATATAAGCATAATATGGCTAATAATATGAGTTAGATTGATAATACTAAGTGTAATAAGTATAGTAATTGTCGTTCTATCGATCATAATTGCATAATATGGTTAAGAATATGAGTTAGATTGATAATAATAAGAGCAATGAGTATAGTAATTGTCGTACTATCGATCATATAAGCATAATATGGCTAATAATATGAGTTAGATTGATAATAATAAGTGTAAAAAGTAGAGTAATTGTCGTTCGATCGATCATATCTGCATAATATGGTTAATAATATGAGTTAGATTGATAATAATAAGAGTAATGAGTATAGTAATTGTCGTACTATCGATCATATAAGCATAATATGGCTAATAATGTGAGGTAGATTGATAATAGTGAGTGCAATAAATATAGTAATTGTCGTTCTATCGCTCATATAAGCACAATATGGCTAATAATATGAGTTAGATTGATAATAATAAGAGTAATAAGTATAGTAATTGTCGTTCTATCGATCATATAAGCATAATATGGCTAATAATATGAGTTAGATTGATAATAATAAGTGTAATAAGTATAGTAATTGTCGTTCTATCGGTCATTTAAGCATAATATGGCTAATAATATGAGTCAGATTGATAATAATAACAGTAATAAGTATAGTAATTGTCGTTCTATCGATAATATAAGCATAATATGGCTAATAATATGAGTTAGATTGATAATACTAAGAGTAGTGAGTATAGTAATTCTCGTTCTATCGATCATATAATCATAATATGGCTAATAATATGAGTTAGATTGATAATACTAAGAGTAGTGAGTATATTAATTGTCGTTCTATCGATCATATAAGCATAATATGGCTAATAATATGAGTTTGATTGATAATAATAAGAGTAGTAAGTATAGTATTTGTTGTTCTATCGATCATATAAGCATAATATGGCTAATAATACGAGTTAGATTGATAATAATAAGAGTAATAAGTATAGTAATTGTCGTTCTATCGATCATTTAAGCATAATATGGCTAATAATATGAGTTAGATTGATAATAATAAGAGTAATAAGTGTAGTAATTGTCGTTCTATCGGTCATTTAAGCATAATATGGCGGATAATATGAGTTGGGTTGATAAAACTAAGAATAATAAGTATAGTAACTGTCGTTCTATCGATCATATAAGCATAATATGGTTAATAATATGAGTTAGAATGATAATAATAAGAGTAATAAGTATAGTAATTGTCGTTCTATCGATCATATCTGCCTAATATGGTTAATAATATGAGTTAGATTGATAATAGTGAGTGTAATAAGTATAGTAATTGTCGTTCTGTCGATCATATTAGCATAATATGGTTAATAATATGAGTTAGATTGATAATAATAAGAGTAATGAGTATAGTATTTGTCGTTCTATCGATCATATAAGCATAATATGGCTAATAATACGAGTTAGACTGATAATAATAAGAGTAATAAGTATAGTAATTGTCGTTCTATCAATCATATAAGCACAATATGGCTAATAATATGAGTTAGATTGATAATACTAAGAGTAGTGAGTATAGTAATTGTCGTTCTATCGATCATATAAGCATAATATGGCTAATAATATGAGTTAGATTGATAATAATAACAGCAATAAGTATAGTAATTGTCGTTCTATCGATAATATAAGCATAATATGGCTAATAATATGAGTTAGATTGATAATACTAAGAGTAGTGAGTATAGTAATTGTCGTTCTATCGATCATATAAGCATAATATGGCTAATAATATGAGTTAGATTGATAATAATAACAGTAATAAGTAGAGTAATTGTCGTTCTATCGATAATATAAGCATAATATGGCTAATAATATGAGTTAGGTTGATAATAATAAGAGTAATAAGTATAGTAAATGTCGCGCTATCGATCATATCTGCATAATATGGTTAATAATATGAGTTAGATTGATAATAGTGAGTGTAATAAGTATAGTAATTGACGTTCTGTCGATCATATTAGCATAATATGGTTAATAATATGAGTTACATTGATAATAATAAGAGTAATAAGTATAGTATTTGTCGTTCTATCGATCATATAAGCATAATATGGCTAATAATACGAGTTAGATTGATAATACTAAGAGTAGTGAGTATAGTAATACTCGTTCTATCGATCATATAAGGATAATATGGCTAATAATATGAGTTAGATTGATAATAATAAGAGTAATGAGTATAGTAATTGTAGTTCTATCGATCATTTAAGCATAATATGGCTAATAATATGAGTTAGATTGATAATAATAAGAGTAATGAGTATAGTAATTGTAGTTCTATCGATCATATCTGCATAATATGGTTAATAATATGAGTTAGATTGATAATAATAAGAGTAATAAGTATAGTAATTGTCGTTCTATCGATCATATAAGCATAATATGGCTAATAATATGAGTTGGATTGATAATACTAAGAGTAGTGAGTATAGTAATTCTCATTCTATCGATCATATAAGCATAATAAGCCTAATAATATGAGTTAGATAGATAATAATAAGAGTAATGAGTATAGTAATTGTAGTTCTATCGATCATATCTGCATAATATGGTTAATAATATGAGTTAGATTCATAATAATAACAGCAATAAGTATAGTAATTGTCGTTCTATCGATCATTTAAGCATAATATGGCTAATAATATGAGTTAGATTGATAATAATAAGAGTAATAAGTATAGTAATTGTCGTTCTATCGGTCATTTAAGCATAATATGGCTAATAATATGAGTTAGATTGATAATAATAAGAGTAATAAGTATAGTAATTGTCGTTCTATCGATAATATAAGCATAATATGGCTAATAATATGAGTTAGATTGATAATACTAAGGGTAGTGAGTATAGTAATTCTCGTTCTGTCGATCATATAAGCATAATATGGCTAATAATATGAGTTAGATTGATAATAATAAGAGTAATTAGTACAGTAATTGTCGTTCTATCGATCATATAAGCATAATAAGGCTAATAATATGAGTTAGAGTGATAATACTAAGAGTAGTGAGTATAATAATTCTCATTCTATCGATCATATAAGCATAGCATGACTAATAATATGAGTTAGATTGATAATAATAAGAGTAATAAGTATAGTAATTGTCGTTCTCTCGATCATATAAGCATAATATGGCTAATAATATGAGTTAGAGTGATAATACTAAGAGTAGTGAGTATAGTAATTCTCATTCTATCGATCATATAAGCATAATATGGCTAATAATAGGAGTTAGATTGATAATAATAACAGTAATAAGTATAGTAATTGTCGTTCTATCGATAATATAAGCACAATATGGCTATTAATATGAGTTAGATTCACAATAATAAGAGTAATAAGTATAGTAATTGTCGTTCTATCGATCATATAAGCATAATATGGCTAGTAATATGAGTTAGATTTATAATAATAAGAGTAATAAGTATAGTAATTGTCGTTCTATCGATCATATAAGCACAATATGGCTAATAATATGAGTTAGATTGATAATAATAAGAGTAATAAGTATAGTAATTGTCGTTATATCGATCATATAACCATAATATGGCTAATAGCATGAGTTAGATTGATAATAATAAGAGTAATGAGTATAGTAATTGTCGTTCTATCGATCATATAAGCACAATATGGCTAATAATATGAGTTAGATTGATAATACTAAGTGTAATAAGTATAGTAATTGTCGTTCTATCGATCATAATTGCATAATATGGTTAAGAATATGAGTTAGATTGATAATAATAAGAGCAATGAGTATAGTAATTGTCGTACTATCGATCATATAAGCATAATATGGCTAATAATATGAGTTAGATTGATAATAATAAGTGTAAAAAGTAGAGTAATTGTCGTTCGATCGATCATATCTGCATAATATGGTTAATAATATGAGTTAGATTGATAATAATAAGAGTAATGAGTATAGTAATTGTCGTACTATCGATCATATAAGCATAATATGGCTAATAATGTGAGTTAGATTGATAATAGTGAGTGCAATAAATATAGTAATTGTCGTTCTATCGGTCATTTAAGCATAATATGGCTAATAATATGAGTCAGATTGATAATACTAACAGTAATAAGTATAGTAATTGTCGTTCTATCGATAATATAAGCATAATATGGCTAATAATATGAGTTAGATTGATAATACTAAGAGTAGTGAGTATAGTAATTCTCGTTCTATCGATCATATAATCATAATATGACTAATAATATGAGTTAGATTGATAATACTAAGAGTAGTGAGTATATTAATTGTCGTTCTATCGATCATTAAAGCATAATATGGCTAATAATACGAGTTAGATTGATGATAATAAGAGTAATAAGTATAGTAATTGTCGTTCTATCGATCATTTAACCATAATATGGCTAATAATATGAGTTAGATTGATAATAATAAGAGTAATAAGTATAGTAATTGTCGTTCTATCGATAATATAAGCATAATATGGCTAATAATATGAGTTAGATTGATAATACTAAGGGTAGTGAGTATAGTAATTCTCGTTCTATCGATCATATAAGCATAATATGGCTAATAATATGAGTTGGATTGATAATAATAAGAGTAATAAGTATAGTAATTGTAGTTCTATCGATCATATCTGCATAATATGGTTAATAATATGAGTTAGATTCATAATAATAACAGTAATAAGTATAGTAGTTGTCGTTCTATCGATCATTTAAGCATAATATGGCTAATAATATGAGTTAGATTGATAATAATAAGAGTAATAAGTGTAGTAATTGTCGTTCTATCGGTCATTTAAGCATAATATGGCGAATAATATGAGTTGGGTTGATAAAACTAAGAATAATAAGTATAGTAACTGTCGTTCTATCGATCATATAAGCATAATATGGTTAATAATATGAGTTAGAATGATAATAATAAGAGTAATAAGTATAGTAATTGTCGTTCTATCGATCATATCTGCCTAATATGGTTAATAATATGAGTTAGATTGATAATAGTGAGTGTAATAAGTATAGTAATTGTCGTTCTGTCGATCATATTAGCATAATATGGTTAATAATATGAGTTAGATTGATAATAATAAGAGTAATAAGTATAGTATTTGTCGTTCTATCGATCATATAAGCATAATATGGCTAATAATACGAGTTAGATTGATAATAATAAGAGTAATAAGTATAGTAATTGTCGTTATATCGATCATATAAGCATAATATGGCTAATAATATGAGTTAGATTGATAATAATAAGAGTAATAAGTATAGTATTTGTCGTTCTATCGATCATATAAGCATAATATGGCTAATAATACGAGTTAGATTGATAATACTAAGAGTAGTGAGTATAGTAATTCTCGTTCTATCGATCATATAAGGATAATATGGCTAATAATATGAGTTAGATTGATAATAATAAAAGTAATGAGTATAGTAATTGTAGTTCTATCGATCATTTAAGCATAATATGGCTAATAATATGAGTTAGATTGATAATAATAAGAGTAATGAGTATAGTAATTGTAGTTCTATCGATCATATCTGCATAATATGGTTAATAATATGAGTTAGATTGATAATAATAAGAGTAATAAGTATAGTAATTGTCGTTCTATCGATCATATAAGCATAATATGGCTAATAATATGAGTTAGATTGATAATACTAAGAGTAGTGAGTATAGTAATTCTCATTCTATCGATCATATAAGCATAATATGGCTAATAATATGAGTTAGATAGATAATAATAAGAGTAATGAGTATAGTAACTGTAGTTCTATCGATCATATCTGCATAATATGGTTAATAATATGAGTTAGATTCATAATAATAACAGTAATAAGTATAGTAATTGTCGTTCTATCGATCATTTAAGCATAATATGGCTAATAATATGAGTTAGATTGATAATACTAAGGGTAGTGAGTATAGTAATTCTCGTTCTATCGATCATATAAGCATAATATGGCTAATAATATGAGTTGGATTGATAATAATAAGAGTAATAAGTATAGTAATTGTCGTTCTATCGATCATATAAGCTTAATATGCCTAATAATATGAGTTAGATTGATAATACTAAGAGTAGTGAGTATAGTAATTCTCATTCTATCGATCATATAAGCATAATAAGCCTAATAATATGAGTTAGATAGATAATAATAAGAGTAATGAGTATAGTAATTGTAGTTCTATCGATCATATCTGCATAATATGGTTAATAATATGAGTTAGATTCATAATAATAACAGCAATAAGTATAGTAATTGTCGTTCTATCGATCATTTAAGCATAATATGGCTAATAATATGAGTTAGATTGATAATACTAAGGGTAGTGAGTATAGTAATTCTCGTTCTGTCGATCATATAAGCATAATATGGCTAATAATATGAGTTAGATTGATAATAATAAGAGTAATAAGTACAGTAATTGTCGTTCTATCGATCATATAAGCATAATAAGGCTAATAATATGAGTTAGAGTGATAATACTAAGAGTAGTGAGTATAATAATTCTCATTCTATCGATCATATAAGCATAGCATGACTAATAATATGAGTTAGATTGATAATAATAAGAGTAATAAGTATAGTAATTGTCGTTCTATCGATAGTATAAGCATAATATGGCTAATAATATGAGTTAGATTGATAATACTAAGAGTAGTGAGTATAGTAATTGTCGTTCTATCGATCATATAAGCATAATATGGCTAATAATATGAGTTAGATTGATAATAATAACAGTAATAAGTAGAGTAATTGTCGTTCTATCGATAATATAAGCATAATATGGCTAATAATATGGGTTAGGTTGATAATAATAAGAGTAATAAGTATAGTAAATGTCGCGCTATCGATCATATCTGCATAATATGGTTAATAATATGAGTTAGATTGATAATAGTGAGTGTAATAAGTATAGTAATTGACGTTCTGTCGATCATATTAGCATAATATGGTTAATAATATGAGTTACATTGATAATAATAAGAGTAATAAGTATAGTATTTGTCGTTCTATCGATCATATAAGCATAATATGGCTAATAATACGAGTTAGATTGATAATACTAAGAGTAGTGAGTATAGTAATACTCGTTCTATCGATCATATAAGGATAATATGGCTAATAATATGAGTTAGATTGATAATAATAAGAGTAATGAGTATAGTAATTGTAGTTCTATCGATCATATCTGCATAATATGGTTAATAATATGAGTTAGATTGATAATAATAAGAGTAATAAGTATAGTAATTGTCGTTCTATCGATCATATAAGCATAATATGGCTAATAATATGAGTTGGATTGATAATACTAAGAGTAGTGAGTATAGTAATTCTCATTCTATCGATCATATAAGCATAATAAGCCTAATAATATGAGTTAGATAGATAATAATAAGAGTAATGAGTATAGTAATTGTAGTTCTATCGATCATATCTGCATAATATGGTTAATAATATGAGTTAGATTCATAATAATAACAGCAATAAGTATAGTAATTGTCGTTCTATCGATCATTTAAGCATAATATGGCTAATAATATGAGTTAGATTGATAATAATAAGAGTAATAAGTATAGTAATTGTCGTTCTATCGGTCATTTAAGCATAATATGGCTAATAATATGAGTTAGATTGATAATAATAAGAGTAATAAGTATAGTAATTGTCGTTCTATCGATAATATAAGCATAATATGGCTAATAATATGAGTTAGATTGATAATACTAAGGGTAGTGAGTATAGTAATTCTCGTTCTGTCGATCATATAAGCATAATATGGCTAATAATATGAGTTAGATTGATAATAATAAGAGTAATTAGTACAGTAATTGTCGTTCTATCGATCATATAAGCATAATAAGGCTAATAATATGAGTTAGAGTGATAATACTAAGAGTAGTGAGTATAATAATTCTCATTCTATCGATCATATAAGCATAGCATGACTAATAATATGAGTTAGATTGATAATAATAAGAGTAATAAGTATAGTAATTGTCGTTCTCTCGATCATATAAGCATAATATGGCTAATAATATGAGTTAGAGTGATAATACTAAGAGTAGTGAGTATAGTAATTCTCATTCTATCGATCATATAAGCATAATATGGCTAATAATAGGAGTTAGATTGATAATAATAACAGTAATAAGTATAGTAATTGTCGTTCTATCGATAATATAAGCACAATATGGCTATTAATATGAGTTAGATTCACAATAATAAGAGTAATAAGTATAGTAATTGTCGTTCTATCGATCATATAAGCATAATATGGCTAGTAATATGAGTTAGATTTATAATAATAAGAGTAATAAGTATAGTAATTGTCGTTCTATCGATCATATAAGCACAATATGGCTAATAATATGAGTTAGATTGATAATAATAAGAGTAATAAGTATAGTAATTGTCGTTATATCGATCATATAACCATAATATGGCTAATAGCATGAGTTAGATTGATAATAATAAGAGTAATGAGTATAGTAATTGTCGTTCTATCGATCATATAAGCACAATATGGCTAATAATATGAGTTAGATTGATAATACTAAGTGTAATAAGTATAGTAATTGTCGTTCTATCGATCATAATTGCATAATATGGTTAAGAATATGAGTTAGATTGATAATAATAAGAGCAATGAGTATAGTAATTGTCGTACTATCGATCATATAAGCATAATATGGCTAATAATATGAGTTAGATTGATAATAATAAGTGTAAAAAGTAGAGTAATTGTCGTTCGATCGATCATATCTGCATAATATGGTTAATAATATGAGTTAGATTGATAATAATAAGAGTAATGAGTATAGTAATTGTCGTACTATCGATCATATAAGCATAATATGGCTAATAATGTGAGTTAGATTGATAATAGTGAGTGCAATAAATATAGTAATTGTCGTTCTATCGGTCATTTAAGCATAATATGGCTAATAATATGAGTCAGATTGATAATACTAACAGTAATAAGTATAGTAATTGTCGTTCTATCGATAATATAAGCATAATATGGCTAATAATATGAGTTAGATTGATAATACTAAGAGTAGTGAGTATAGTAATTCTCGTTCTATCGATCATATAATCATAATATGACTAATAATATGAGTTAGATTGATAATACTAAGAGTAGTGAGTATATTAATTGTCGTTCTATCGATCATTAAAGCATAATATGGCTAATAATACGAGTTAGATTGATGATAATAAGAGTAATAAGTATAGTAATTGTCGTTCTATCGATCATTTAACCATAATATGGCTAATAATATGAGTTAGATTGATAATAATAAGAGTAATAAGTATAGTAATTGTCGTTCTATCGATAATATAAGCATAATATGGCTAATAATATGAGTTAGATTGATAATACTAAGGGTAGTGAGTATAGTAATTCTCGTTCTATCGATCATATAAGCATAATATGGCTAATAATATGAGTTGGATTGATAATAATAAGAGTAATAAGTATAGTAATTGTAGTTCTATCGATCATATCTGCATAATATGGTTAATAATATGAGTTAGATTCATAATAATAACAGTAATAAGTATAGTAGTTGTCGTTCTATCGATCATTTAAGTATAATATGGCTAATAATATGAGTTAGATTGATAATAATAAGAGTAATAAGTGTAGTAATTGTCGTTCTATCGGTCATTTAAGCATAATATGGCGAATAATATGAGTTGGGTTGATAAAACTAAGAATAATAAGTATAGTAACTGTCGTTCTATCGATCATATAAGCATAATATGGTTAATAATATGAGTTAGAATGATAATAATAAGAGTAATAAGTATAGTAATTGTCGTTCTATCGATCATATCTGCCTAATATGGTTAATAATATGAGTTAGATTGATAATAGTGAGTGTAATAAGTATAGTAATTGTCGTTCTGTCGATCATATTAGCATAATATGGTTAATAATATGAGTTAGATTGATAATAATAAGAGTAATAAGTATAGTATTTGTCGTTCTATCGATCATATAAGCATAATATGGCTAATAATACGAGTTAGATTGATAATAATAAGAGTAATAAGTATAGTAATTGTCGTTCTATCGATCATATAAACACAATATGGCTAATAATATGAGTTAGATTGATAATAATAAGAGTAATGAGTATAGTAATTGTCGTTCTATCGATCATATCTGCATAATATGGTTAACAGTATGAGTTAGATTGATAATAATAAGAGTAATAAGTATAGTAATTGTCGTTATATCGATCATATAAGCATAATATGGCTAATAATATGAGTTAGATTGATAATAATAAGAGTAATAAGTATAGTATTTGTCGTTCTATCGATCATATAAGCATAATATGGCTAATAATACGAGTTAGATTGATAATACTAAGAGTAGTGAGTATAGTAATTCTCATTCTATCGATCATATAAGCATAATATGGCTAATAATATGAGTTAGACAGATAATAATAAGAGTAATGAGTATAGTAATTGTAGTTCTATCGATCATATCTGCATAATATGGTTAATAATATGAGTTAGAGTGATAATACTAAGAGTAGTGAGTATAGTAATTCTCATTCTATCGATCATATAAGCATAATAAGCCTAATAATATGAGTTAGATAGATAATAATAAGAGTAATGAGTATAGTAATTGTAGTTCTATCGATCATATCTGCATAATATGGTTAATAATATGAGTTAGATTGATAATAATAAGAGTAATAAGTATAGTAATTGTCGTTCTCTCGATCATATAAGCATAATATGGCTAATAATATGAGTTAGAGTGATAATACTAAGAGTAGTGAGTATAGTAATTCTCATTCTATCGATCATATAAGCATAATATGGCTAATAATAGGAGTTAGATTGATAATAATAACAGTAATAAGTATAGTAATTGTCGTTCTATCGATAATATAAGCATAATATGGCTATTAATTTGAGTTAGATTCACAATAATAAGAGTAATAAGTATAGTAATTGTCGTTCTATCGATCATATAAGCATAATATGGTTAATAATATGAGTTAGATTTATAATAATAAGAGTAATAAGTATAGTAATTGTCGTTCTATCGATCATATCTGCCTAATATGGTTAATAATATGAGTTAGATTGATAATAGTGAGTGTAATAAGTATAGTAATTGTCGTTCTGTCGATCATATTAGCATAATATGGTTAATAACATGAGTTAGATTGATAATAATAAGAGTAATAAGTATAGTATTTGTCGTTCTATCGATCATATAAGCATAATATGGCTAATAATACGAGTTAGATTGATAATAATAAGAGTAATAAGTATAGTAATTGTCGTTCTATCGATCATATAAGCATAATATGGCTAATAATATGAGTTAGATTGATAATACTAAGAGTAGTGAGTATAGTAATTGTCGTTCTATCGATCATATAAGCATAATATGGCTAATAATATGAGTTAGATTGATAATAATAAGAGTAATGAGTATAGTAATTGTAGTTCTATCGATCATTTAAGCATAATATGGCTAATAATATGAGTTAGATTGATAATAATAAGAGTAATGAGTATAGTAATTGTAGTTCTATCGATCATATCTGCATAATATGGTTAATAATATGAGTTAGATTGATAATAATAAGAGTAATAAGTATAGTAATTGTCGTTCTATCGATCATATAAGCATAATATGGCTAATAATATGAGTTAGATTGATAATACTAAGAGTAGTGAGTATAGTAATTCTCATTCTATCGATCATATAAGCATAATAAGCCTAATAATATGAGTTAGATAGATAATAATAAGAGTAATGAGTATAGTAATTGTAGTTCTATCGATCATATCTGCATAATATGGTTAATAATATGAGTTAGATTCATAATAATAACAGTAATAAGTATAGTAATTGTCGTTCTATCGATCATTTAAGCATAATATGGCTAATAATATGAGTTAGATTGATAATAATAAGAGTAATAAGTATAGTAATTGTTGTTCTATCGATAATATAAGCATAATATGGCTAATAATATGAGTTAGATTGATAATACTAAGGGTAGTGAGTATAGTAATTCTCGTTCTGTCGATCATATAAGCATAATATGGCTAATAATATGAGTTAGATTGATAATAATAAGAGTAATAAGTACAGTAATTGTCGTTCTATCGATCATATAAGCATAATAAGGCTAATAATATGAGTTAGAGTGATAATACTAAGAGTAGTGAGTATAATAATTCTCATTCTATCGATCATATAAGCATAACATGACTAATAATATGAGTTAGATTGATAATAATAAGAGTAATAAGTATAGTAATTGTCGTTCTATCGATCATATAAGCATAATATGGCTAATAATATGAGTTAGATTTATAATAATAAGAGTAATAAGTATAGTAATTGTCGTTCTATCGATCATATAAGCACAATATGGCTAATAATATGAGTTAGATTGATAATAATAAGAGTAATGAGTATAGTAATTGTCGTTCTATCGATCATATCTGCATAATATGGTTAATAATATGAGTTAGATTGATAATAGTGAGTGTAATAAATATAGTAATTGTCGTTCTATCGCTCATATAAGCACAATATGGCTAATAATATGAGTTAGGTTGATAATAATAAGAGTAATAAGTATAGTAATTGTCGTTCTATCGATCATATAAGCATAATACGGCTAATAATATGAGTTAGATTGATAATACTAAGTGTAATAAGTATAGTAATTGTCGTTCTATCGATAATATAAGCATAATATGGCTAATAATATGAGTCAGATTGATAATAATAAGAGTAATAAGTATAGTAATTGTCGTTATATCGATCATATAACCATAATATGGCTAATAGCATGAGTTAGATTGATAATAATAAGAGTAATGAGTATAGTAATTGTCGTTCTATCGATCATATCTGCATAATATGGTTAATAATATGAGTTAGATTGATAATAGTGAGTGTAATAAATATAGTAATTGTCGTTCTATCGCTCATATAAGCACAATATGGCTAATAATATGAGTTAGATTGATAATAATAAGAGTAATAAGTATAGTAATTGTCGTTCTATCGATCATATAAGCATAATATGGCTAATAATATGAGTTAGATTGATAATACTAAGTGTAATAAGTATAGTAATTGTCGTTCTATCGATCATAATTGCATAATATGGTTAAGAATATGAGTTAGATTGATAATAATAAGAGCAATGAGTATAGTAATTGTCGTACTATCGATCATATAAGCATAATATGGCTAATAATATGAGTTAGATTGATAATAATAAGTGTAAAAAGTAGAGTAATTGTCGTTCGATCGATCATATCTGCATAATATGGTTAATAATATGAGTTAGATTGATAATAATAAGAGTAATAAGTATAGTATTTGTCGTTCTATCGATCATATAAGCATAATATGGCTAATAATACGAGTTAGATTGATAATAATAAGAGTAATGAGTATAGTAATTGTCGTACTATCGATCATATAAGCATAATATGGCTAATAATGTGAGTTAGATTGATAATAGTGAGTGCAATAAATATAGTAATTGTCGTTCTATCGCTCATATAAGCACAATATGGCTAATAATATGAGTTAGATTGATAATAATAAGAGTAATAAGTTTAGTAATTGTCGTTCTATCGATCATATAAGCATAATATGGCTAATAGTATGAGTTAGATTGATAATAATAAGAGTAGTAAGTATAGTATTTGTTGTTCTATCGATCATATAAGCATAATATGGCTAATAATACGAGTTAGATTGATAATAATAAGAGTAATAAGTATAGTAATTGTCGTTCTATCGATCATTTAACCATAATATGGCTAATAATATGAGTTAGATTGATAATAATAAGAGTAATAAGTATAGTAATTGTCGTTCTATCGATAATATAAGCATAATATGGCTAATAATATGAGTTAGATTGATAATACTAAGGGTAGTGAGTATAGTAATTCTCGTTCTATCGATCATATAAGCATAATATGGCTAATAATACGAGTTAGATTGATAATAATAAGAGTAATGAGTATAGTAATTGTCGTACTATCGATCATATAAGCATAATATGGCTAATAATGTGAGTTAGATTGATAATAGTGAGTGCAATAAATATAGTAATTGTCGTTCTATCGCTCATATAAGCACAATATGGCTAATAATATGAGTTAGATTGATAATAATAAGAGTAATAAGTTTAGTAATTGTCGTTCTATCGATCATATCTGCATAATATGGTTAACAGTATGAGTTAGATTGATAATAATAAGAGTAATAAGTATAGTAATTGTCGTTATATCGATCATATAACCATAATATGGCTAATAGCATGAGTTGGAT